>NW_010291788.1:0-31921 GCF_000700745.2 Antrostomus carolinensis | reverse complement strand
GGTCTTCAGCAGGTCTAGACTTCTGCCCCCCCCTATTAGTAATGCAGTTGCCCGTTTTCACATCATGGTATTTCAACACACACCCTTTTATTAGTCATCTTTTAAGATATCTTCCCTTTTATCATAAGCAAAATACCTGTGGGTAGCATTAGTGATGGTTTCAGGTAATACTGGACAGTAACATGAAGATACCCGGTGGGAGCTGGTCAGTGCAGCGACTGATGCAGCATGGCAATTCGGTGACAGTGCTACAAGCTGAAAGATACTCCATGCTGGAGCCTGGCAAGGAGCTAAGAGTGGATGAGGGTGGTCAGACACTGGAACAGGTTGCCCAAGGATGTTGTGGATGCCCCCTCCCTGGAAGTGTTTAAGGCCAGGCTGGATGAGGCTTTGAGCAACCTGATCTAGTGGAAGGTGTCCCTGCTGATGGCAGGGGGATTGGAACTAGATGATCTTTAAGGTCCCTTCCAATCCAAACCATTCTATGATTCTATGATGTGACCTCTGTTTAATCTCACTGTGAGGTGAAAAGGGGGAAGAATTCAAAATCAAATATATTCAGCTGAATGGGGCTTGTGAAGGGACCACTGTTTGCTTGAACAGCTTTTGAGGGGAATCTTAAGAGGACTCTCTGGCCTGGTGGGCAGGTTGCCTCTGCCAAGATGCTGCCTCCTCTTGGGAGCCACAGGAGAAAATATTTGCCCTTCCTCCTGACCAAATCTGAACAGCTCCTTCTCCTTCCCTCCTGTTCCCTGCTGATCTTGGCACGTTGGGTCTGCAGGAGCCCAAAGCTATACTCAGCTCCATGAAACCTGGTAGCTCAGCTGTAAGTCCCAGGATTTCTTCTGGTTTCTAAGCCAGTCCCTCAGCAATTAGAGAAGGTACTGGTCTGAGCTGAAGTTCTGCAAACGTATCTGATCTCATGTCAGCTAAAACCCCCTAAAAGGCAATGTAAATCACTAGCCTGTTCCAAAGAAAAGTGCCAAGCCTCAGTCTGGAGCTTCTGTTAAGTTAAAACTAGAAATACTTCTTCAAATAAAGTATGAAAACAAGTTTGCTTTGCTCTAACAAGTTCTTTTTCCAGGTAACTTCCAAAATAAAACGCACCTATTAAAAATACTAAAATAATCTATTAAAAAATAAAATTAAATGTCTAAGATGACATCTGGGAGATGGACAAAAGTCTTGTTTAACTGGGGTAAAGCTAAGGTGAGAGACGGGTCAAAATCAAACTTATCATGGAGGCTGTCTGCAACCTTTGTGGAGAAAGATTACCATCTTGCTGGGGAGATCATGTTTCTGTTATTATCAGTAACAACTTGGTTTATACCGTTTATTCTCCCCTCTTTCTTAGGCTATCATCTCTGACAGCTGGGGGACTCGACTCGACACGACACCTAGGGTGAAGCTATGATGAGACTGAATGAAGTTATTGAATCAGAAGTGTCATCAGATCATATCATGCACGGTGAGAACGTGTAGGTACTGCAGTCCTCGTCCCAAAGCACTTACAGTCCAAGCCAGAGCGCTTGTAAGGAGGAGGGTCATAGTAAAGTAGGGGCATTGGTGTTATTTTGAATGTTGTGATTTATAGCTGTATTTTTTCAATAAAGCCCATTTTTTATTGTATTGAATTTTGTTGTAGAAGCATATGAAATCTTACAGATGTTACGGTAAGAGCAGGCTACCTTTCTGTGTATGCTTCTGTGGAGGAATGTCTTCTCTGTGCAGTTAGGCAGGAGGATCAGGCTTTATGATGGAGCAGTTTCGTTTGAGTCACTTTCCTTCACTGGCCTGTTCAGAAAGTGCTAAGAGGGACAAAGCCAGTTGTCTTTGCAGCCTTGCTGGGCAACAGTAACAGGCTGCTGCCTATGGCTGTGTGCAGAGACCCTCCTGCTCCACAGGAGCTGATGCTGTTATGCTCAGCAGAGCAAGTCTGAACAGGGTGAAATGAAGAGGAAATGCCAGTTCCAGCCCTCCCAGATTGCTCTGGGCTACTTTGTACACTAACTTTTTCAGCCTCAGGAGGTTT
The DNA here is from genome assembly GCF_000700745.2 of Antrostomus carolinensis. Lineage (NCBI taxonomy): Eukaryota > Metazoa > Chordata > Aves > Caprimulgiformes > Caprimulgidae > Antrostomus > Antrostomus carolinensis. The sequence continues at coordinate 29,889 of NW_010291788.1, read as the reverse complement.
TGCATATTAATTCCTCATCATCCACAAACTGCTTTTGGATAAGCGCTGTGCTGCTGAGATCTTGGAAAGCCAGCCCACTCGTGTGATTCGGGAGACGTGAGCTACGCCGTGTTTATTGGGCTGCCTGCTCCGCTCTCCTGTTTTGGTAATCCTCTGCTCTCCTGCAGGTATTGACACGTACAGGAAAGCTTTGTCATAATAAACAATAGCCAAACATGCCACTTTTTTTTTTTCATCCGTCAAAGATACCATCATACTTTTAAATCAGTCCTAGTGAAAATCGTCAGTGGGACTGCAGAGAGGTCAAAGGTTTGCTGGTTTAGGATTTCGTGGGAATATACGCTTGTTTGGACTTGGCCCAAGAGCCTCGTTTACCTGTTTGACAGGTAACAATTAGCAAGTAATAGCTCTGCTGGCTGGAATGCGGCTGTGAGGGCCAGCGGGTGCTGGGTTACCTGGTGGGCAGGTGTGGGTGCAGCGCCAAGATAGGTATGTGCATGCACAGCATTCCTGGGAATCAGTTTTCCCTTAAAGATGCAGCGATGACTGCAGGGCACAAAAGGGCTGGGCTTAGCCCAGGCTCCAAGACGTTGAGCTGTTTGCAGGGTAAAGAAGTAAAGTAAATAGTGGAGGAGAAGAGGAGCTGAGGAAAGGGCCGTGAGAAGCAGCTACCCATTTTTTTCCTTGGAGAGTTTTGATTCTTCCCTGAGAATCTCAGTAATGGAGAATTCAGTGTGATAACAGTGTCATGGGAGATAAAAAAGAAGGGATAAGCTAAGATAGGGTAGAGCAGATTTGAGGACAAGTGCGCATCTGTAAAAGTTACGCGGACAGGTGGGCAGCATGGCTCAGGAACTGTTTGTAAGGATTTTGTGTGCATTGCTCCCCAGTGGCAGCCCAGCACAGGCACAGCAGCACATAGCAGAGCCAAGAAACTCACTTGGCACACATAAATGTGAAGTGGGGAAATCCTGTATCAGCTGGTTTAGAAACGGTTAACAGCTGATGTGCTGTTACCCTCAACTCTGCCATTATCAAGTATCCAAGCCTCAAATAAAACCACTTTATCTGTGGTAAATGGCCCCATTTCCAGCTCCTGCAGCAGTCCGGGAAGATTCCTGCATCAGCCCCTCCCAACTCGGGTCCCTAGAGGGTATCTGGTATAAATTATGTAGACAGTCAGGGACCTTGCAGGTGTTTTTAAGTTTGTTTTGGTTTTTTAGCCACAGCAGGCGACCGTTCTCTTTTAGGAACAGGAAGGTTTGTTCCTTCTTTTCGTATTTTATTCCCATCCATGAACAGGCTTCTGTGTTTGTGTATTTCCACTTACATGTTTTGTGCTTGACAATTGAGCTATTGTGTGACTTTGGAGAAGCCACATCCTCTTTCCTGGTCTCTGTATTTTCACCTGCAGAGTTGGAGTAGTGAGTGCCATGTTATTAACCATGAGAGATGCAGATGATAAGTACTGCTAGTTATAAACATGTATGCTATTATAGATATATATTTACTTATATCACACAGCAGTTCCTCTGAACTTTATTTCACTAAGATGACAAAGTATTTTGGATTTTTAATAAAAATAATGTATTTTTTTCTTTACTTTTTTCAAATTCCCTGGCCAAAAGGACTTTATCCTTGGTGTACTAGTTGATGTCATTTGAGGAAGAAGAAATCCAAGTATAATTAGGGACCATTTTCCTTGATCTTAAAGGACTTAGCATCACTGAGTCATTAAGCATTATTTGTACACTGTTATTTAGTATGACCTTCGTTAAGAGAGAGTCTCTTTGCTCAACAGTGTGTGGGCCAATAAATGGTCATTAAGCCTGACTACTTGCTGACACAATAGCAAGGTTTGTATTTATTCTCACAAACTCCTCACGCTACAAGCAAGCACTACAGAACCATGGAGACATCTCTGCCCTATGGACCAAACTGAAGCAAAAATACAACCCTTTCTCAGAAAGTGCTGAGAAATATGTGAGAAGCTCCTTCCCCTCAGACCACGACCACTGTGTAAGAAGATGCAATTACCTGTCCTGGGTTGGACCAGGGTTGGACCAGAGGCTTGTACACTGCACCATGCACCTCCGAGAGCCCCTGCCCCAGGCACTTTCATAAGTAAGCAGCACTCTTGTGCCTTCCAAGCACCCTCTGTTCTGCATCTTAGACTTCCTCAGCTGGAGCTTGGATCTACGTCTCTGCGTTTTGCACCTCTGTGTCAATGCTTTGGTTCATGAATCTGTCTGACCGCTGTTTGAACCCATGTATTCTTTCAGCCTCCATGATGTTCCACAGGCCTGAGCACCACAAGTTATGACATACTTTAAATAATTATTTTTTTTGTTCTAAACCACATTTCTGTTCATGGCACTTGGTATCTATGGGATGGTGTGAAACAGAGCGCAAGCTTTTCCTTCTGTCTCCCATTTACCACTGACCACTACAACCTGCAGAGTCCTGCACATTTTGGTGTGTCTTCCTACCATGGCTCTTTTGAGCTTGTAACATTTCCAGTCATTTCCCCTTTGGGCATGGAGGACAGGAACATGCCGTGTTCAGGATCCGGGGCACTGTACATTTGGCCAGTGGCGTAACAATGCTTTCTGTTCCTTACATTCCTGATGTTGCTTTGGCCCTGCAGAGTATGGGAGCAACCCAAGCACCCTGAGCAACACTTTCATCAGTCTTCATGGTCGCAATTGTGCTGCATAGTCATGCTGCATAAGTGTCACTGAAATCGGGAATGAACTTCATAACACCAGTACAGTCTTTAAGAAGCCAGCATATTCGTTACATTTCCAAGAACTCATTAATATAGGTAAATGTCCTTCTTGCGTGTGCACTGGTCGTCTTTGGGAGTCCTCTGGTGGTCGTCTAAACTTTTGTCACTGTGCCCTTTAGTTGAACTTTTATATTGCACATGATTAGTTCATCCTTTGGCCTGTTTACAACACTTCTGTCTCCACAAAAATGGTTTATTCTAACATCACTACCTTATCTACCCTGTTGCTAGGACTCAGCACCTCAAATCCACTACAGACTGGACTAGGCCTGGCAGATACATAACTGTCTTTCAATGTCACATTGTTTAAGCAGAAGGGTGTGGTCTCTCGGAATAGTAGCAAAACCACAAATGTCTCAGTCAAGTGAAGAACTCTTCTTCCTCCTTCACCTTTCTGCCTACCTCTAGGTTTTGTGTCTCTGTGCAGGCTTGTTCCCATCACTTGAAATGAGTGGAAAGAGTTCCCCTGATTTCAGCAAGATTGGAAGTCCTGGGGGCATCTTTTGTTAATGTCAAGGGGAGCTGCATGGAGAAGCTGAGCGTGGTTAGTGCTGAGTGATGTGCTCTTCTGGTCCTTGGGAATGGGAGATTTCATGTTCGAAGGGAGACCAGACTCGTTAAGGTAGAAGAGAAATGAAGTGCAGTACCAGTGGCAGCCTTGTGAGAGAGTTTTGCCTCACTTTTCCCTTTCTTAAATGCCTTCTGTGAACACAGGGAATTGAGCCGTTCAGTTTGGTGCTGCTTTCCCCTGTATCAGCACTTTAGCCAGAACAGTTGTAAACATTGAGAGTGGCGCCAATTAGAGGTGACTCAGGAACAAATGTGATATGAAGAATTTGGAAAGACTGGAAGAATAGCTATTGTACCAAATGCTTTTCTAAGTGGACACCTGGAGGGATGAAGCTATGGAGAGAATGGCTTGGGCGGCAGCCTTCCCCCTTCAGTAGCAGTCATGGTGATTAAACATATCTTTTGGAAGCACACACTGTTTTGAAGGGCCTTCCAGCCATACAGTGAATGACCCATTGCATGTTAAAAGGCAGGATGACTCCACCTGCTATTTGGGTTCTGTACAAAAGTCTGTCAGTCCTGCAGGCTCAACCTGGGAACTTTGGAGAGTATGAAAAGGGCTCTGTTTTTCACTGGTGACTACCAATAAAGAGTCCACTAGATAAAGGGGATCCTAAATGGCATCTGAAGTAGTCTTTCACCCCAGCAAAGGATATTCCAGGAGAGCAACTAGGAAAAGGACCAACTCAGAGGAATTCACCACCACAGGTTACTCCGAGGCAGCACCATGCTGCGTAAAGAGGAACAGAAAACACGTGGCCTTATGCTCTGTGAAGTGTCTGTGGAGTTTTTGTCACCATAGTACCGAGTCACCAAATACAGAAAGGGCCCTCCCGTGATTTGTAACGGAACCCACAGTGGCCGTGGGTTTTGTCCAGTTTTGTTTTTTTCCTATTTATGAACAGTTCTACCATTCCCGTGCTTCAGAGGAAGATGCTGAAAGTCAGCATGGCATCAGGAGAGGGAGAAGGAACAAAAATACTGCTTCAGGAGTCTGCTTTGAAATTCCCTTTGAAATTCCCATTTGCTCAGCAGTAGCGTTGCTCATGTCAGCAGCTGAACATATCTGGGTTTCTGTCCACACTGAGCACACACCAGGCTATGTCTGGCCTAAGAGCAGATGCTTCTGCCTATCCAGAGCTCTCCTGCTGAGATGACCACCCTGGAGGCAGAAGTCCCCTGTGAAGGCAAACTGCCCTACAAGGGAGACTTTCTGGAGCTGGGGCAGAAGAGTGGACCACAAGGAGCACTGGAGGTGAGGATGGGAGGTGGAGGCTGGGAAGGTGGGCAGACAGGCTGCAACTGGGAACCAGAGAGTGGGGAACACTGGACTGTTTGTATGAGACTGGAGCAAGGGCAGGGGACCTCCAGGCACAGCAGTAACAGCAGGACAGACTAAAGACAGACATGGGGTCATGAGAAGGACTAGGACTGTGCGAACAAGAGAGAACTGAGAACTAACAGAGGTAGAGGGAAAAGCAGTGGGGCTGGTCTGTGAGGAACAAGGGCTACTGATGGTTGAGTGTTGTGGTGGGGACTCAGTCTGGACAAGATCACTGACTGGGTGGCCTCCTGGCTCAGCCACCACATTTTCTGTTTTCTGGTGCTGGATTGCCCAGAGATCTCAACATTATTGACCCTAGCCGCAGCTGTGTCACTGCAGGAAAGTCACTTCCCAGATGCACGCTGGACCACAGACAGGTACTGTTTTGAACAGTAGAATCACAAACTCATAGAACAACCCAAACTGGAAGGAACCTTGAAAGATCATATGGTCCAACCTTTCACAGGAAAGGGAGCCTAGATGAGATTATTTAGCACCCTATTCAGTCACCTATTGAAAACCTCTAGTGATGGGGGCTCTGCCCTGGGGAGACTGTAGAACTAAACAGTTTGGGTGGGACAACAAGAAACTGGAGGATTGGAGTAACAGTAAGTGGATGTCTTAGTGCTGTATGGGTACAAGATGTGGGAGGTCGTCAGTTGGAGCAAGCAGACGAGGAGGGAGGCCAGCCAGCTTACCTCGCCAACAGCATAGCAATGAGCAAACCACTGCTGTACCGCCACAGGAAGACTTCTCCAGCCAGCAAAAGCAGTGCTGAGGCCATTGCAGGAGGGAGTGGTGAGGCCCCATGGGCATGACCTGCCTTGTTCTGCCCTAGAAGGGGTGTCCCAGACTTCTTCAGCACAGAAGGCAAAGGCTGCGAGGAGGTACTAATACCTCAAGGAAGTAACTACCAGGAAGCAAACATGATTTAAATTAAAGGGCAGTGTTGGCACAAGGACAATAGGGTACAAATGGACTTTGACATATTTCAGATGGTAAAGAAAGGGTGGCATCTAACCAGGTGAGAAGTGAGTTACTGGAAGAGGTCCTGCAGGAGGAGCAGTGAGAATGAGGGCCCCCAGGGGCTTGGGACTGCAGTTTTGTTGGGAGACTCTGCCAGGACCACCCAGAGCTGGGGCTCAGTGGGGCACGTGAGCCCTTCCAGACCACTTCCTTGAACAACTTTAATTTTGGCACTACCTAACTTTTGAGTTGTCACTGCTCTTTCAGGGCACTCAGGGAGCATCATACTGGGTCTTCTGCAGCTTTAGCTATGTTGTTTCAGTGAATAAGGTAGCTCTCATATAGGCCTAATTAGGTACCAGTAGTAGAAAAAGAGAAACAGCAAAAGGAAACTATCTGTATTTAACAAAGCTGATCTGCTGCCACCAGGGATTAAGTCCTGACACAAAGAACTTGACTTACCTAAGACTGGCTGGGACAAAGCAAACAGTGCGCTGTTTGACTGCACCCAGCTAGTGATGGCAATCCTCTGGCAGCCACCATAGCTCAGGGGATTCTTTCCCTGCCAGAGAGAACAAGTTATGAAGGATGAGAAGCATCATTCCTTGGATAGTCGCTGTAGTATATAGTCTCTCCTTCAGACTGGGGAAAGATCAACATGAGAGAGTAGTGCCTTCCCAAGGGAATGATGGAAGAATTTAGATAGTAAAAGATGTGTTACTTCAAGGACACACATAGTTTATTAAATCTTTTCAGTGCTGTGAAATAAAGAGCAAACAGGAGTCCTCACACCCAAGCAAACACACAGATAGGCTCTTAGGCAACTCCACACGCTGTGGCTGCTTTTTGCCAATTTCCGCAATGACTTAATTTAAACAAAATCCCAGGACAGATGCACTCCAGAACACTTCAGCATAACCTCAGCCTGAGCTTCCTTTTAGAGTGGCAGGTCCCTGGGTTTTCCTTCCAAGGCATACGTGCTTATTAGCATCCCATGTTGTCTGAGGGAAACTAATGAGACCCATCTTATTTTGAGATCTGTGTAGGTCGTGATAGTAGCTTGGGACTGCTGTTGATGTTTCTTTGTGAGAACAAAGGGAAAGTATTGGGGATTAGCACTGTCACCATACTCACGTTTTCCCTCTTCTCCCCATTGCAAGCCTTACACCAAGAGCACAGACAAACAACTTTTGCATTGCACAAAAGTAATATTCAATCCAAGTAGATCAGTAACTGAGAATTTTTATTATATTGTTGTTAAACATAGTAATAATGCTTTCCTTCTATGAGCAGTGTATGTGACACAGTACGAGAGTTTAAGCCTGGATGACAAATATCACAGATTAGTATCTGTACTTTCCAGATCATCAGAATGGAAAGGCAAGTTCACAAGTATTTCCAGTTCTGATAACTGCCACCCTACACTTTGCTTTTGCTTCCTATCACCTCTCCAGGGTCTTCCAAGCCTTCTTCACTGTGGCTTCTTTAGGAGCTGCCATGATGCTTCCTACTCAACAAGTGCAAAAGTCCATGGGAGTCCTTCAGTATTTATCAGCCAGACTGGTGTCCTGCCCCCAAGAACAGTGGGGAGACTGCTCTTGGTTCAGGCCCACTCCAGCATGAGCTCGCTGGCAAATGGTGCTAAACAGAAGCCATAGGAAAAAGGCTTCCTCCCGTTAGGAGACTCAGTGGTTCTCATAAAACAACAGGTAACATCATTTTCCTCCCTCTACTTCAGCATTCTACTTTATAAAGTGAAGACAATTACAATCATTTACTACATAAAAAGACATACAAGAAAGTTTAATACAGTGCTGTCTTAGAATGCAAATACCAGATGCTGCCAAGTCTCAGCTGTATAGATTTTCTAATTAGAAGACTCCTTTTGTCCTTGTCACAAAGGAGAAATAAATTATGTATGCATTTTTAAAACATCTCACTGCTCCACTCTTGGAATATGACATTAAAATGCAACCTGAAGTTATGTTTCAAATATTAAGCTAAAAATATTAACCTAAAAAGACGTAAAGGTGGAGCTGACCCAAGAACTAGGGGTGTGAGTCTGGCCTATTCTTAGGCTACTGAAGTTGTGATTGCTAAAGCAGCTGAGCACAATTAAGCGTGGGCTGGCAGCAAGGCAGCGAATTGACCCTGTCCAGAAATCTGTCTGCCTGTCTCATCCCGTCCCGTCCCTTCCCACCCCACCCCATCCCATCCTAAACGCTGGGAGAGGAGCAATAGAGCAGCAAGAAGGCTCTTGGGACATTAAGAAGGATTTTTTTGTGAGCCATTAGCAGCATAACAGTGTCTCTGTCCAGAAGGAGGGGTGAACTTAGTCCTTTGCTGTTGGAGCCAGCAGAAAAAAAATAATCACCGAGTGCTTTGGGTAATATTCAGGGTTTCTGTCAACACTACCCAAATTACCAGAGTACTTACCATAGAGGCAAGCCTTGGGAAATCACGTCAAGTGTTTAGCAACCAGTGATTTCATAGTTTTTCTTATTTGAGCAGTGCAGGATGAAAGTCTCCTACAAAGCCTGAGCAGACAACTGACATGTCCCAGCCTGTTTCCTTCAATGGCTAAAAGAAGTCATGGCAGACATTTAAATAAAATCTCCCTCCGTATGTGCAATTATCTCTGAAATTAGAGTGGGGGATGATTGCCTGTATGGGCAGCCTTTACAGGTAGGAGTGATATTTGAGGTCCTATGCATTTTGGGTTTGGGAAGTAGTTTAGTCTGGTCTTGGAATATCTCATTACACTCACTTGAAGGAGAACACTTGCCCAGGATGTGTAACTTTTGAGGATGAGTGGTTTTGCACAGGTTAGCCCATGCAGAAGATGGCAAACACTTGGAGGAGGAAAATCCAAGTGTGTTTCTTTACAGAGCCTTCTCCAAGCCCGTCTAAGCCTCCTCTGTCACCCACCAAGCCTCAATGTCTATGCCGAGGCAGGGATTGCAAAGGACAGTTATGTGACGAGAGCTATTAGGAAATAAAGCAGGAGCATCTGATGTCACCAGACACCCCCACAAAACAGGCAATACAAGATTATCAGGTTCAATCTCCACTCCAAAGCCAGTGGTAATGGGATGCTGGTGAATATCTCCCCAGTCCACTCCTCCCCTTTCTCAGACACTGCTGTGTAAATCTAGCCTTATGACCTATGAGCTAGAGAACATTTAATTTATCCCTAATACCTTGTGAAAACTCTTGTGGTCTTTACAAATGCTCTCTGTGAAAGTCTGGATGAAGCAGGGAGTCAAAAGGAGATTCACCTTTCTGCCCCTGAGAAATGTCCTGCTAAGAACTGAAATAAGCTAAGAAGGTCAGTTCCAGAATATTTTTTTCCCCCAAGTTCACAGATTGGATTTTTTTTTAAAAGGAGTATTTTTGTTTCAGTGTGAGAAATTTCCCATTAGATTTTATTTCATATTCTAGTGTTGAAAAAATTCTTAGTGAAATTTCAAATCTTTTCAGACAGGTTTTGTAAATAACCTGGAACTAAATCTTTTCAACCTGTCTTTCTCTTTCCCCTGGAGCATAGCCAGAATGCTGGGATACCATGGAAGAAAGGACTGCAGTGCTGTAAGTTACAACTTTATGATAGTGTAAAAATAAAAAAAAGCCCTAAACAATTAATGTTATTCCTGACACTTATTTACAAGTGCACAGAAGCAATTTGAAAGCTGTAAAATCCTTCACCAGCCTCGTTTAAGCTCACACTGTGAAAGACGTAGGTACTTGTCACTTTTATTACCGGCAGTGCAGCGACCAAATATTTTAGAGCTTGTTAAATAAGTTGGATCAGATCCACAGATGGTATAAATCAAACTTCTGTAGTTACTCCAACATATCTGTGGTCACAGAGGGCTTTCTGGAGTGATTGCACAACTGGTGCAGCCCCAGGGAGCTCTTACATCAGGTGCAACCTCCATGAGCTGCAGACACGCCAGTATCCTGCCGCCGATATGGCGATTCCGTGCCTCATGTTCCCTGTGAGGTGTGGGAAGTAGGGGTCGAGCTGTCGTGATCCCCATCGTCTGGCCAGGCTGGCATTTCAGCCCTGCCTGCGGCTGGTCCCCAGCTCTACCTCGCTCTCCTGAAGCCTCTGCAGGAGTCCCTTGGTCCAACTGCATCCATTCCTGTCCCCTCTCTGCTGTAGTGCTATGCTCATGATTGTGAAAATGGCATCTCTGAATAGATTTAGCCAACAGTGGAGAAATGATCATTTTTAGGGGAATGTAGGGTAGAGACCAATGGCTGGAATGTGTTTCTCCCCTCTGGGAAGGGGAGGAGGAGCTGGATGCTGGCAGAAGGTTGTGTTAGCATAATGCTTCAGGATGACTAAATCGCTCAAGGTAAAAGGGTGGTGAAATTTGATTTGAGTTGCTGTCAACTGAGAAAATGCAGTTATCATAGACTTCTCCCACAGTTGTGGAAAAAGCCTGCATCCAAGCTACCAGCAGCACCCGGTATGGCTCCCGCTTCATCCAGTTCCCCAACTCCATGAGATGGGAGTGATGGAGATGTGATGCTCCAGCCACCCTCTCCCCTGGCTGAGCTCGAGCCAGAGGCAACTGGATGCAGTCTGCAGCTGTGTCCTTATCTCCTTGGAACAATGCAAGTCATAACAGCCACCTCATAAGATGTTATAAAAAGCACCTCTCAACTCTTTCTCGTAACTTCCAAGGTTTTATTCTCTCTTTATGGATAGCCCTGCCCGTATCATCCTCACCCTTGAAGGACTTTTGCCCATCAGCAGCTCCCAGCCCAGCTGAGCTCTCCTATAGATGCCACAGGAAGTGTTTGGAGTTGAAATGGGACTCCCCCACCAGCACACTAATGGAGAGGCCACTTCTTGCACTCAAGAGAAGACTCAGAGGGTCTGCCTCTGCAAATCTGTAAATCCCCAGTGACTGCAACTTCAGCCTGCAGCAAGCTGAGCAGGCTTCTTTTCAGTTTTCTCTTGAACAGCAGCATTACAGGTGAGAGCTCTTGCTCTACCAGTGCCATCTAGTCATAAATTCAAATTAGACTCTGAGTCTGCATCTTCCCTCATGGATTTTATCTTTCAGGTCATTCTTTCCCAGCATTTGAGGGATGAGCAGTTACATGTCTAAACTTACGGTCATCATTCTGCAGCCATTTATCAGACATGATACATCAAGTAGCTGCATCTGATTAAAGAGGACTGTGTACATGTCTCCTTTTTAGCTGCAGTATTCTTCAGTCATGCCCTGTGTGACAACTCAAGAATGATGCTCATGTGAATAATCACCTAGAACAACTAGATGTTTTTTCCAGCTGGCTCACCCATATCTGCCTCTGCCTTTGCTCCAGAAGCCTCATTTCCCCTTGTTCCCAGTGTGAGCTCTGTCACTGAGCTTCGCCTGCATTTTAGGTGCGTGCTGCAAGTGTCACTGCTTTCTTCAGTGCTTCTCTATAAAGCTGCTGAGAAATGCCACTGGCATTTAACTCAATTTTTTCAGTCCTGAAGTGAGTTTCAAATGCCCTTTTTCCCCTGCTTCCACACACTCCTGCCTGGTCTTGATGGTCCTGAGCATGCTGGGTTTCTGGGTTTAATTTGGTTTGAAATGCACTGACACAGTTCTGGCCTTTGCTCCCCACCCATTTGTCCGGGGTGCTGGAGGCTCTGTCACCCACCAGCTTCTTCCACATCCGTGTCTGATTTTCAAATAATGCTTTAGCCGTTAGGGGTATCCTGGGAGGGCTGCTGTTTGTTTGCAAAGCTCCTCTTGGCAAGGGGACAGGGAGCTTGCAGGTGCTGCCAAATAATATGGGCCTCTCAACAATAAAAGTAAGTTACTTCTTTCACCTCTGGACTCTGATGGAGGTGAGGAGGATCACTTTGGCTGCAGCACATTACGTGAAGTGGATGAGCGTCAGCTACCCAACTGCTGTGGGGCGTATCCCCACCCCTTCTCCAGCGAGCACAGTCTGACAGGCCACGGGACCGTGGCATGTTTTGTGTCAGATTAATCACTGGTATTTGCATATCGAGATGCACAAAGCCTGCCAGGATTTTAAGTCTTCAGACATATTTTCAGCACCGGGAAGCAAGATGAGATCTCACATCCCGCTACTGAGATCACTTCTAGTGAGCAAAGCCTGAGCCCCAGGGGGGTTCCGTAAGGTCGCAGGTGGCCGGGCGATCTCCGGGCGAGCGCTGGCAGCCGGCAGCTGCATCTCCGGCCGAGGTCTGCCAGCCGGCAGCTGCTGCTGCCCCGCTCTCTAGGGACGCCTCGCCCTGCACGACGCAGCAGGCAGCTCTTGCTCACAGCCATGCCGTGTGCTTCCCTAGGAAGCACCTCAAGCAGCACATAGTGTGTCAGGGCTTCTCTGGAAATACTTTTGCATTGCTTCATGCCCCAGATAACTGCTTAGCCCCCCTCCCTCCACAGCTCACAGGCATTTTAACTCCTGCCCCATCCTGCTTGCCAAGTTTCCTCAGGCCTCGTTATGCAGAGCAGGATTTCACGTGCTGCAGCACGGTGCCCTCTCCCTCCCACCCCCCGGGAGACCTCTCCCGTTCCACAGCTCTCCCCAAAAGCGGTGGTGGTGGCATTTGGGCCACCATGCCCCTGATGGAGCAGCCGACCCCGCAGCTGGCCAGAGAGGCACGTAAGCATGGCGGCCCTCTCTGTCTCCTGCTCACCTCCAGCAGCGCTCGCTTTTCTTCTTTCTCCTCATGATCTTTTGCACCAAAGGGCTTAATTTAGGCACAAGACCTTGAGGGTCAGAGGGCCACAGCTGGGGTTTGTGATGTGGAGGAGGCATGGTCCCTCTGGATCCTATAGCTGCTTGCAAGCTGAGGAGAACCCAGGCAAGGACTCAGGTGCTGGCCACATAGTTTCAACAGGGTATTATTTCATCCTGCACACTCCCATGAGTGGATCTGTCCTGGGCCAAGTAGTGCTCTCCCTGCCAGAGCTCAGACCTGGGCAGGGGAGAGTTGGGATCAATGAGGCCACCCTTTTTTGGGGCCGGGAGGGAACCTCACCATATGGACAGGAACTGTGCTGAACTACCCATCCCCAAGCCAGAAAGCAGACCCAGGCCTGTTTTATTTAGTAGCAGCAACCGCGGTGTCCCTGGCTTCCCATCGGACGCCTGTTTGTGTGTCCAGCGTGGATGCAGTGCTCCACACCGGTCTGCCCTTGCCCAGCAATGCCAACCTGCCTCCAAGCCACCACTCCTGGAGCCCATCGCATCAGCAGCTAACGTTCAGATCATCTGATACTCCCTGCTGTCACCCCTTGCTCTCTGCTGCTGATAGCTGTTGCCAATCTTCAGCCACTTTAAACTGAAATTGTCCTCTAAGTATCTCCCTCTAGCATGCAAGTGAGACTTTTAGCCAGTCCTAGAGGAAAGGATTAGCCGTTCCCAAGAGGAGACGTGGGCCAGGCAGATGTGGCCCTCACCATGCCTGAGAAAATCCACCAAAACCCATCCAGGTTACAAGCCGCTTAAAAGCAGTCCCCATCGACACAGCAGAGCTGGTTTCCTGTGGGGTTTTGTGTTGTTGATGACACATCTAGCTTCCAGGAATGAGTAAGTGCCAACTGGAGTCTTCTTTGCAGCAGGAACATTGTAAAAACCACTATCCCATGCATACCCCTTGGTGGGTGACAAAAGCTCCTGTGGCCACTTTTTCCACAGATTGGGAATTTTTCTTATCTCTTTCCTCCCTTTACTCCCATTATTTTAGTGAAACTAATAGGGAGTTAATTATATGTGTGACATGTGATTGACTCAGTCAGTGGCTTCACAGCTTAGCAGGGGATGACAGGGAGATAAACAGCCAGACACACAGACACACGTGCCCACTCCTGTACACACACACACACACACAAACTGCATAAGCCTTTTCTCTTAGAAACGTGGATCTACAGCAATGATAGCCCGTGGTTTTGGGCAGGGGTGGATGTTTGTCTGAGGCAGTGACCCTTGGGCAGGCTGGTGGGATGTCACTAGGGAAATGGGGCTAGTTCCTTTTGCCTCTAGTCAAAAAAACAACTTGGAAATTGCTCTTCAAAGACTGCTTGGGTGACAACACAAAGTACAACATTACTCGGAAGTAAGAAAGTGGGGAAGCTATTTGGCTGGATGGAGGAGGCGCCCATGCCAGCATGGACCCCACCTTAGGCCACCCCTGGGCTCTGCCTGGGCGCTCCCTGGGAAGGTGCTTTTGGCCTGAACTGAGACTGTGATGACAGTTATTGTGTGTCTGTGCTTGGGCCCTGGTCCTGACGCTGCCTAGCCTTTATAACTGGAGTTATCAATCGAACACAGGGCTACACACCGGGAATAGATGGGTTATCAATGGCACTATGTGGGCATCCTCCACTTTTCCACTGGCTTCAGCCAGGTTCCTGTGCAAAGCGGATACAGAGGCGTCTTTGAAAAGGGACCCCTAATGCATGCAAGTGAGAGAAATAGGGGAACCTGACTTCCACAGCCACCTGAGTTTTGGGAGGAGGTGACACACAAATAAGGAAAATTTATTTTTCTGATAATCTCATGCACAGCAGAAAAGGATCTGCTGCCTGCAGAAGTTGTGCTTCCAAACAGGCTGTTTGCTGCTACGGCATCCAGTCCTGGTGCAAAAGGTGACAGCTTTAATGTCTTTGGAAAAGGCAAAGCCACAGAGGCTAACCAACACTGTCTTTACAGCATCAAGATACCACATAGAGGTTGTAAGATCCACGTTTATTTTGATATTTGAGCTCCTGTAGGACTGATTGCAGGCCATAATCATGGTTTGGCACCCAAGGGAGAGCGCAGATAGTGACAGCCTGCACTTTGCAGGTACAAGAGGAGGTGACTTGGTCCTCAGTGGCTACCTGCCTGCCTGTTCTGGGTTTTTGGCTGTCCCCAAAGCCCTGCAGACTTCCATGATTCTTAGACCAGAGAAATGAAACAGCTGGCTCCACAAAGCATTTTTGAGGAGTTCTTGATTGCCCTGGTCTCACAAGCACCACGTAGAAAAACCTAAGCCAGCTTCACATGTGCTGGCTGGAGACCTGGAAGACCCTTGCCACATCCCCGTGCCACTCTCACCGAGCCTATGAGGCTGCCAGGGCCACAGCAAGCATCTCTGTCACCTGTTTTCCTGCTTGAAATAATATCTGTAGTACAGAGGGTGAAAGGATCAGTCATTGTCAGCAGTTGAAAAGTCTCCAAGACCCACAACCAAGATATACCAAGAAATATTTATGTAAATCTCATCAAAATGTGTCTGTCCTCTTTCTGTGAGTGTCAGAGAGCTCTGGTGCCATCTGCCAGAGCAACGGCGAGTGTCCAAAGCTGTCTGCATTGGGCTTAACCAGAAGCTGATCTCAACATGGCCTGTTGAGAAACAAGTTGAAACACTTTAGGATTTACTCACAGTCAACTTCTAATTGCAGAGTCTAGTAATCATCAGCCAATGAGATCTGAAACGTGGATCAAGAAACAGCTTAAGCATGTGAGAATTGCAACAAAAATAGGGAATCCACACACGGACATTATTTTTAGCAAGAATGAATCAAAGCTCCTTACGCTGCCGGTACTGTGCGACAGTGCTAGTTATTTTC
Source organism: Antrostomus carolinensis (assembly GCF_000700745.2). NCBI lineage: Eukaryota > Metazoa > Chordata > Aves > Caprimulgiformes > Caprimulgidae > Antrostomus > Antrostomus carolinensis. The sequence goes on along the minus strand of NW_010291788.1, from coordinate 14,642 downwards.
AGAAGTGGAGTTGGAGGTGCTCATACCCCACAGAGGGCATTGCTCACATGTAGCAAGGCACAAAGGATCTGCTATTAACCTGAGCCAAGATTACCTACAGAGCTGGGCTTTGCGCCTGGTTTGTGTTTAGCTATTGCTGACTTCATTCAAGGGTACGAGCACAGGAAACTTGTGCAAGCAGTCCCTGTTAATGCGCTTGCACATTCAGAGGGCAGCGGAGCAAAACCACACTTGAGTCACAGCTGAACACACTCGATGGGGGAGACACTGATGTATTTCATTATATTTAGATCAGCCTGGATGATCTGAAAGAGCATAAACAGCAAAAAAGGAAGAAAGACAGAGAAGGCATTTGCTTTCATAAGGCTGTTAAAAGAGTAGTCAGAGAGAAGTGAAAAGAGTAAAGAAAATATTAACACTTACTTTGCGTCTTTGACTGCAAGAGAACAGATATTTTCTTAAGCAAGAATCTCATTACTGAGAACAGATGATGAGGAATTAAGAAACCAGGAGATAAGATCAGGAGTAGTTAATAAAAAGCTTGAGATCCATAAAACCAGTAAAAGGGAAAGGCCATATGCAGGCATGTTGAAGGAAATGGGGAAAGAAATTAGAGATGCTTTAGCAAACCTTTTCAGAAGTTCAAGAGAAATCCCTTGGAACTGGAAAATGTAACAGAAAGCAAGTGCTGGGAGAAAGCAGCCTGAGGGCAAGCCAAGGCTACATCTAGCCTCTTTGAAATCCGTTGCTGGAAAGTCTTAAAGCTCTTCAAAAGATCAGTTTGGAGTAATACTTAGAAAAGCATAAGAGCACATCACTAAGTTGCTTGAATTCACTGAGATTGTTATTGTCAGAGCAGAACAAAGTACTGGTACATGGTGAGAATTTCTGAAGCAATGTCTGGCTTGAAGATTATTTTTAAAAAGAAAAAATGAGAGTGGTACCTGAGTAGAAACAAGATGATGTATGCATGAAGAGAAAAACTTGTTAAAATGTGTTTTGTCTCAATTGTCCTTCCAGCTTCAATCCCTGGACAAATTGTATGGCAAATCCAAGTGTTATCATGAGCGTTTGGAAAAGCAGTTTAAGTTATGTTAAAAATTCTAACACTGCAATATGACAATATGACATTGCAAAGACTACCATACATGTCCAGCCCTGTGTCACACGCAGAAATATTAAGCTAGCACTCCCTGTTGGATTTAGCTAAATGTGGAAACAGACCTCCATGGTCCTTTCCTGGATGACAGCAGGGATAACACAAACTTCTCATTTAGGTTCCTGCTCCAGCAGGGGGGTTGGACTAGATGATCTTTCGAGGTCCCTTCCAATCCCTAACGTTCTGTGATTCTGTGATTCTGTGACAGCAAGAGTCACAACTGCAGTATTGCAAACAATACTGAAGCAATATGCTTGCATTGCTCTAATTAAAGTAGATGTGGTTTATTAACTAATAAAGCTAGAAAATTCTGATCATAGAAATATACAAAGATAAAGAGAAAGGTTACATAGATATGAAAACCTAGAGTATATATATATTTTTTAAGAGTTTTAATATTGGTAAAATATTTAAGTAGGTGACATTATTTTGGCACTTCTGTCTAAGCTGCCCCACCAGGATCAATTCACCAGAAGTAACACAAAGTTAATGGATCTCCAATTTCTACTGTTTTATGCTCTTTGTAGTGTTTTTTCTATTAAGTTTTAATTCTTTTAAAACAAAGTGCTGCAGCTTATATTCTCAAAAGTGTTGCTATAACGCTTTGTAATTTCTTCTGTTTGTGCTAACATTTCAAAAGTAGCTGATTGGAGGGAAAAAATCTAATACCAATGTTGTACTAGTTCCATCCATTTCATTAGGCAGCGACATCTTCTAAGCTGCAAGTGTGACAACCTCATCTGCGTGTCCTGCTAACGATGCCATCCCGCTGCACCAGCCAGAGTAGCTGTGCTGGTGGCTGACCAGGCGTCCCTGCAGTTCGCTCAGGCAGTCCCCTGCTTTAAACATTAACTCAAATGAAAGCTGACACAAAAGCCGTCACAAGGACAGATGAGAAAAGGACTATGAAGAGGAGGTATCAGCAAGTCCCACGTCCATGTTTGCACTTAAAAGGCCAGAGGGGGCCAGCAGTGTGCCCCTTGTAGGGGTGTATGGCAATGGCATTGCCCAAAGTCACCTTTCTCCTTGGCAAGAGTGTCCTTGGGCTGGAAGGGCAGCTACGCAGCCGTGCGACCACTGAGCACATCAGCCGGCGCAGCCAGGACACAAGCCCGGTACATCTGTGGGCATCAGAGCTGTAGAAACCCAAGGGAGGAGCTGCAGCAATGGCTGAGCCCCAAACGCTGCTGGCTCAGGAGCCCCAGGGTGGTTGGCGGAGTCTGCAAGGGATTTCACTCTCAGCAAGTGGCCAGAAATCAGCACTAGGGAAGAGCTGATCTAAAAGATGTAATAACCTAGAAACTGATAAATGTTATTGGAAAAGTGTTTTGAAATACGAGGGAGAAAAGGAGACAGCAGCAATGAATGTCTAAGTTTTAAAAACATCCAGGTGATGAATCAGTGCTGGTGGGGACCAGTGCTGAGCTGTGGCTGTAAAGTGAGGAACGTTTACACAGAAAACCTTGGGACCAACAGGGAGCCTGCAGAGCAGAATGTTTCACAAGGCTTGGAGAGGTGCAGCCAGGATCATTGTAGTTGTAGCACAAGGATACCAGGACATGGGCTGGTAACAACAGAACCCATAAAATGCTCCACCTCAAACCCTGAAGCCAAATGCAAAATATTTCAGGCAGCTTTGATCACATAAGTGTGATGTTTAAGTAATGGGGTTGAATGACTTCCAGTACACGGAACTTCTGTAAGACTTGCACGCCAGTAAGTTGGCAAGTGAATGGAAAACATGATGTCCATCCATACTTCTATCTACATCTGTGTCATCTATCAGAGCTTTGAATATGCAGGAAGAAGGATTAATTTTTCAAGATAATCCAGAAACAAAAAAAGAAACCTTTCCAAAGCCTTCAGGGATGCCACTGGAAAATCCCTTGACAGTTTTGTTAGTTGCACAACACATGCTAAGATAAAACATAGCAAGCAAACACTTCTGCATCCTCTTACATTCCTCTCTGCATGTATGGAAGGTTTGGAGCTCACTGGGGACAGATCAGTGACCATAGTGACCAGGGGAACACCAGGGTCGTGGCTCCGGAGGCCCTTATGTGACTGAATCACAGAGTCAGCATGGCTGAGGCTGGCAGCCACCGCTGGAGACTGTCCCGCCCAACCCTTGCTCTTGCAGGGTCATCCAGAGCAGGCTGCTCAAGGCTGTGTCCTGTTGGGGTTTGAGTATCTCCAAGGATGGAAACTCCACGACCTCTCTGTGCAACCTGTGCCTGTGTTGAACCACCCACACAATACAAACGGATTTTCTTATCTGCACTCAGAATTTCCTGTATTTCTGTGTGTGCCATTGCCTCTTTTCCTGTCCCCGGACTCCACTGAGAAGAGTCTGGCTCCCTCTTCTTCATCTATCCATTGGGTATTTATGCACATGATCACCCTGAGCCTTCTCTTGTCCAGGCTGAACAGCCCCACCTCTCTCAGCCTCTCTTGTATGAAAGTTGCTCCAGTCCCTTCATCTTTGCAGATGTCCCTGTCTCACTTGCACCGGGGAGCAATGGACACAGCACTCCAGACAGGTCCCACCAGTGCAACGTTCTGCCTAATGCTGCCCAGGACACACTGGTGTCTTCCCTGTGTGGATGCACTGACTGATCGTCACCTTGACCCCCCAGGGACCCCAAGTCCTTCTCTGCTAAGATGCTTTTCTGCTGGTCACCCTCCAGCATGTGTTGGTACACAGGATTATTTCTCCTGTGGCAGGGCTTACCTCTTCCTGTTGTTGAACTTTAGGAGGTTCCTCTCAGACTCTCTTCTCCATTCTGTCCACGTCCCTCTGAATGGCAGCACAACCACCTGGGGCATCAGACACTCCTTCCAATTTTGTATCATCTGCAAACTTGCATTGTTGTAGAAGGCTATCAAGTTGGTTAAGCATGATTTCCCCTTCATAAATCCATGCTGACTACTCCAAATCTCTTCCTGTCCTTCATGTGTCTGGAAGTAGTTTCAGGGATTAGTTGCTCCACCACCATCCCAGTGATCAAGGTGAAGCTGATGGGCCCATAGTTCCCTGGATCCTCCTTCTTGCTCTTCTTGAAGATAGAAGTGACATTTGATTTCCTCCATTCTTCAGGAACCTCTCCTGATTGCCACATACATACTGACATAGCTTTTAACTTTTGTGCCAGTCCATCAGAGAGACTAGCAGAAAGCAAAGACCAAACATCAAGAACATCCATTTTGTTTGGTGTTTGTCATGTGCGGAGTACCAAGAGAAGACTTTTTAATCTAAGACATAGCCATGAGAAGACTGAAACTGTAGTGGGTCCCTGCTGCCTTTTAGTTACGCTGGTCTGAATCCAAAGCAAGTCCAGCATCTCTGCGCAGGCACTGAGGAGGAATAGGTTTCTGAAATACAGTCAGTTCCTGGCCATAAGCCAGCTTTCCCTGTAGGGCCACAGCAGAAATGGCCAGCACTGCACTGCTGCCAAGTATATCTCCAAAGCAGGAGGCATCATGGAGCAAGAGTTCTTTTAGGTGCCATCATTAGGTGTGAGCACTTCCCACAAAGAGCCTGTACCGCCTGGGGAAGGGTCCTGTTGATATTTGTACTCTTACCATGAGAATCCACAGGAGCATTTTGTTGGCCCCAGCGGTGTGTGGATGGGATTAGCATAAAAAGCTGTTCCTAAACCCTAGTCACAGACTTGATGTCTGTGCAACCATCTCAGGTAAGCAGGTAATTTTCTTTACTGAAGGAGGTATAAGCCTTAGGCAGATAAATTGATCACAGAAAAAAGAGGTCCGACTTATTTATTCTTCAATGTGGAAAAGGGTTGTGGCAGAATAAGCACAACTTTATTCTGGTAATTATATCTGCAAGATGTGGGTTACTTTATCTGTACCACAACATATGTTCAAATGTGTACATTTTTCTGTGTAAATCCAGAATTATTCTCTATACACTGTGTAATGGAGAAAGCTGCTTCTATGCACGGCTTTTTGCTTCACTGCAGTTAAGTTTCTTAGCTAAACCCAAGAGTCTCATGCCATCTGCTGCTGGGGAAAGCCAGGTAGAGGAGATGAGGGTCAAGCCAATAGCTGACAACAAAGTCTTTCAGCTGCATCCATGTGTGTCCAGCTTACTCACAGCTGGAAATCTCCTAGATTTGGCAAAGTTAACAGAAGACTTAACAGGATACATGTAGTTCCAGCCTGGCCCATCTCCGTTGGAAGAACTTACTGAAATAATGTCTAGAGGTCTGGCTCGGGGGCATTCTGGGGAGGTAGATTTTATATCCTTATCACTTTCTGGGTAAAAAGGGAGTGATAAAAGGCCTGGATCAGAACAGGCTCTTTTAAAGAGAAGTACAAATGCCTGTCTCCATTCTGAATTTTACTCCCAAAGGGGATCTGGAAACAAATTTCTGAAAGAAGCAAGGCAGTGTTTTATGGACACCTTTCACCTTCAAGACTGTGGAATCGTTCTCCCACCTCTTAACCCAAAAGTAAATTGGCAAAGTAAAGAAAAGAGAGTTGCTCAGAAACCAAGCAGAGGCCCGAGGATGCAGCACCTCTCAGCATCACTCTCTGCTGGGCTACAACAGCGGCATGTGCCGAGGGCTCAGAGCAGGACAGACCCTTGGTGTCTCTCTCCCGTCCTCCAAGCTGCTGCTCTGATGAGCTCCTTTCCCTCCCCATCCTGCTGCCCAGCTCCATCCCCCAAAAGTGGAGTCTACCCCCAAAATCCCTTCAAGCAAGCCCAACAGACGATGCTGCAGTTCCTGCATTTCTCTCTGACTTGCCAACGGTGCCTGGGCATTGAGGAAGGAGCCTTTTTGGCTAGATCCTCAGCCGAGTGGGGCTTCACAGGGCAAAACCACAACATGAAACTGCAAACAGCAATTCTCAGACAGATCATGGGGCCTTCAACTTCAGAAGCAGTGCAAGATATACGTGTTAATTTGTGGTTAAGGCCTATTTATCTGGAACAGCACTGGAGGGTGGCTTGGCCTTTCCTATAGCACAGCAGTTGGAACTGCCAAAAGAAAGAGGCATTAAAAGTTAATAAAAAAGTCTGAAACATGCTAATTAAAATACTTGGAAAACTTCACAGTTTGGCTTCATCCCATGGAGTGAATATGTGAGAACTTGACTGGGCTTGCCTGCCTCCCTTGCAGACTGTCCTGACTTAATACTTTAAAAAAAAATCAGCTGGCGCCGGATGCCGTGTTAAAAAGCCCCTGCCATGTCAGGTACTGTTGTAATCTGCCCTGGAAATGCATCTGAAGCAAAGGAATGCGTGAGCACAAGTCCAGAGCTCAAACGGGGGAAATATTGGTTGTTATACGGAGCAGTGGATCCAGATTGTATTTTACTTATTGTAACCCTCAGCCCAAAGTTTCAGGGGCTGGTAACTCTGCCACTCCACTGTTCATCCAGCCTCTGGATGGACCGATGTTGCAGCTATTGCTCCTAGAGCAGGCTTTTTGGATACCGCGGTATCAAGCGGCCCGGCCATATCTGGAGCCATTTCAAGGAAAATCTAGCCCTGTATTTGACCTCATTCTTCTATTTACTCACCACACTAATTAGGTCAGGTGGAGGGAAGGCCAACAAGAGAGGTAGGATGGACTATTTGCATAGCTGCAAGCGGTTTCTATCTGATTGAGTGGAGTGGATTGAACCATAGGTGGATTGTGGGTCAAGAGGTTGTTTGAGTTTCACATTGGTGGATGTACTCTCCACAGCCAGTGTTTTCGTTATGCCGCTCCACAGCACTCTGCATTGGCTGCTAGGTCATGAACTGAGACCTGGTTCTCAGGCTGCTGAGGATCAAGAGTGCTGTGGTTATGTATCCATCCGTGCAGCACCCCAAGGACAAACCCTATGGTGATTCAGTGAAGGCTGCTCACTTTCCATCTCAGCCATATGGTCTGCCTGAAAGTGGTGGTGTTAAGAGACTGATTTATCAACAGCTGAAGCCATCTCTGATCTAGTGTAAAAATTAAAAGTTATATTAAATACCAGCTTGGGATTCTTTGCCTAATCCTTGTACCTCCTACCGCACTGTTGCTCCAGGATGCAGAGACTTTGTCTAACATTCCACGATGACGTTTGGGATTATCCTGCATAACATCATGTTTATCCTGCTTCCTTCAAAGTGCAATGACTACCTTGGGACCAGGACAAAGGATTGAATAAGGACCTACTGTAGCTTCTATGAGTGCAAGGTGTTGGAATTGGTGGCCTTTTCCCTAGATGAGCTCTCAGAGTTTTTTGGTATAATATATGGAGCCTTCTGGCTTTTTTATGGTAGGACCTATTTTACCAAGGAAGGTTTTACCAGACTTACTGGTAGGAAAAGGCCACTGCTGAAGGGACGGAAAGGAGCCCACACAGTGGAAGGTATGTACATGCCTTCCTTCTACAACTTCTCTATTATCAGTAAAGAACAAAGAAATAGCAGATGTGTATCTGATGTGTTTACATGAAAGCTGCAGTATTTACTGATGCTTTTAAGGTCATATTTTACTTCAGTCAAGCACCAAAAAAAATGTAGAGAATATCTTGCAGTTAGTTAGCTAAACACTTTTCCTGCCTTTGGATTGGGTAAGACTGATACTCACAATAAACTTTATCAGGGGGCAGTTCAAGGAGTTGGCAAGAGAGTCCAAAATCCACTAACCCAAGGTCACTCATCCACTCAAGGAGTCCAGGCTGGCTGAGCAGTGACCGTAAATCATCACATTTGACACTGATTTGGTGGCCTGTGTAAAACATGAGTGAGTCTGTACACGGTTCCTCTGGGAGGAGCATCATAACACAACTGCCAGCCACAGAGGCAGTAACCGGTTGCTTCTGTGAAGAGGCCCAGACTCCAGCGGGCATGGAAAGGTAATTTTTCACCTAATCACTGGGAGTTCTAGTCAAAGCATGTATCTACATAGCAGTGTGGCCAAATCTGTCACCTAAGCCCATTTTGATGGAGCTATAAATCTAAGAAATTGCAGTTTGCAAACACAACCAGGACACACCCTGGGTACTCCTGCCTGTCACACCAAGTTCTAGCAGGGGACAATGTTATGGCATTTCCTCTTGGCATCTTAACAACTTTCTGGGAGCTATGTTGGCACCACCACTACGGTATCCCAGTGCATCTCAGTGACTCAGTGAGACAGGGAATTTTACAAATGGGAAAGTGTCTCACAGCAGAAGTGAATTGTCTAAGCTTTTTTGGCAATGTATGGTTCAGACAAAAATATTGCATCTCTTGAATAGAGGTTTAATGTCTTATGCACTGAAACACCCGACCTAGCAAATGCACTCAGGCTTAGTAGTTAAAGCTCCCCACTTGCTTGTTGGGGTGTCAAGAAATTACACGTATGGCCGAGTTGTTCCCACAGTCAGCTCTGAGGTGTGTGGCCCCAGTCAGTGTGAGAGGCAGGGTACTAACTAAATGCACTGTTCTGATCCAACAGTTGTCCAATTACTGTGCTACTTGAAGCCTCCAAGGAAAAATTAGGAGAAAAAGTGGACAGTTCCTTTTAGTCCTTTAGAGTGGAAAGTCTGAAGCCATTTTGCACTGTTACATCCCTGTTATCATTCTAGACTATCCACAACACATAAAAGTAATGCAGCGTGAGCTAGAGCAGAGCTTATGGGGAGCTATTAACACAGAAATAGAAACCTCCTACACTAAACGAAACGAGTGCTGTGCATGCGCTGAGACGTGTGTGAGAGCCACTGCTTGTAAATATTCTCTGCAGTCTGCATAGGAGTTGCGTGGAGGCAGCCTGAAGACCTCCAGCAGCAGAAAAAGGAGATAAATTGTCATTTATTCAGCTGAGTGTCTGGAGAGAAGGGTTTTGATATGTGCTAGAAGAAACAGGGGATTGAAGTTATCAAACTGTGTCCTGGTGAACTTAAATAATAAAGGCCTGCGCTACGCACTGCTGCCTTGTACGGCTCCTGTCCCATGAGGAGGGCTTCAGAAAGGCGAGAAAGTGTCTCTCATCATATCCTGTCTCTCTTCACCTGGCAGCTTTCTGTGTTTCTTAGCTGAAGTCTCAGCGAAAGGAGTCACAAATTTACTGTGTGTAGCAAACTTCCATTAGCTGGAAATGCCCTGGAAATGCAAACAATATTCTTGAGTTTTGCCCAATCTGGGCTAATCCTAACCTTGGCCTGGTAGCTGTTGTCACAAGAGCAGAAGCGAGCTTTGCTGCGTGCACACGCAGGTGAACCCACCTGCACACCCCCCGATGCACGTGCGTGGTAAGCGGCGCTGGTCGCACCTTCTCCTTTGGGGCTGCTCCACTGTCCCTCTGACACGGCTCCCTCACAGCCCTGCCAGCCTCTGCCTCTTTGGGCTGGAATTGTTCTACGCTGCCTCAGGCAGGCTCACTCACTTCTCTACTTATCTGGGGTTTATATTTTCAGGAAAAAAATCAAGTGTTACCAAGAAAGACAAGAGGAGGAGAAAAAAAGTTATTTACCTTAATTTTTACAAAATTTGGTAAATATGAGCAATTTTTAATGTGACTTCTTTGCTTTCTTCTTTTTCCTTCCCACCAGTACCAGACCCTGCAGCTTCCAATACTTTTCCAGAGCCAGAAAACATGTGCTTTTCTCTAGCATTTTTGAAAAATAGTTCAATAATTCAATTAAAAATTTGTCTTTTTAAAAATCATACAAAAGCCAACTTCTAGGATAAAACATTTCAAACTAAAAGCCATATATTTGACAAGGGATAACTAACCAAAAATAGTATTATTAAGGAGAAATTTCAGGCACCTCTAGATCTTTCTCACAAAAAGTTTTAGTGACGAAGACAAGGCCCATTCAAAAGGACTGAATATACCTAAGCAAACAGTTTAAATCTACTACATGAGTTTAATTTGTTAATTGTAGAAGCTTTATAGCTTCAGCGGGTCTGAAAGTTCATGAACATTAATCTGAATTCATTTCACCAAGGCAAGTGTCTTGGGTTACATTTAATCTTTGTTCTGGCACAGCATGGAGAGGACCAGGTGCTCGCAGAGGTGTGTCTGGAAGCTGGACCAGAGCAACGGGAATATTGCAACTTGTGTGGAAGGGGTTGGGAAAACTGAGGCCAGCTCTGGGAAAAAGGATCTCTACTTTGTACATGCTACAAGTTCTCCTTCTTGTTAGATGTTAGAACGAGTCCAGAGGAGGCCACCAGGATGATCCGAGGGCTGAAGCACCTCTCCTATGAGGACAGGCTGAGAGAGTTGGGGCTGTTCAGCCTGGAAAAGAGAAGGCTCCGGGGAGATCTTAGAGTGGCCTTCCAATACCTGAAGGGGCCTACAAGAAAGCTGGGGAGGGACTTTTTAAAAGGGCAGTTAATGACAGAACAAGGGGAAATGGCTTTAAGCTGGAAGAGGGTGGGTTTAGATGAGATATTAGGAAGAAATTCTTTCCTAGGGGGGTGGTCAGACACTGGAACAGGTTGCCCAGAGAAGCTGTGGATGCCCCCTCCCTGGAAGTGTTCCAGGCCAGGCTGGATGAGGCTTTGAGCAACGTGGTCTAGTGGAAGGTGTCCCTGCTCATGGCAGGGGGGCTGGAACTGGATGATCTTTAAGGTCCCTTCCAACCCAAACCATTCTATGATTCTATGATTCTATCTACAACTGTACCTAGCCACACTGATACAATTAAATTGCCAAGTAGGTGCCTTAAATAAAACAATGGAGCATTTTTGTTGTTGTTGTTGCTGATGTATCATGTGTCACAGGAACTGTGGATTTGACTGGTTCACTTGAAAGCTGGGTCTTACTAATACCTGCAAGGATATAGTGATGCAGGACTTCCCCTCTCCACACAGCCCCTCCTACCTTAGTCTTTGGACACTGATTTCCATCACTCTTCTGATCACCTGTTTGTCTCTGAGGTGGACTGGAACTATGGATCACCATGGTGTCACAAGAGGCATTGCCAAGAAAGTACAGGAATGTCCTCCTGGGCTTCATTGTATTAATGTCTGCAATTTAATTACAATATCTTCCCAGTGGTGTTTCCAGAAGGGGAAGCAGGATCATCTTTGAAACTACAATGTCCTATAGTGTAGACATGCAAAATTAGTGTATCTACATCTGTAGACACGTAGGTGTTCAAGGTCAGGTTGGACAGTGCTTTGAGCAACCTGATCTAGTGAAAGATGGCAGGGGAATTTGGCTAGGTGATGTTTAGAGGTCCCTTCCAACCCAAACCATTCTGTGATTCTAGGATTCTATGATCTTCTTCCCATCTCTGCACTCATTTTGGATGCCTATACATATAAATACATGTGCATGCACATGTATGTACACAAAGATACATGCATACGCTGGCCAAAATGAGACTTCAGAAGCATCAGCATGAACATGTGCAAGTATTGGTAGGAAGGAATACATAGCATGTTCTTTTTCCTATTTCTTCAATGCAGTTTTACTGCCCGTATGGTATCCCAGTGTCGACTGGGCCATTCTCAGCCCTGCACATGAACACACACATATATATGTACATGTACCCAGGAAGCAGCACTGGCTGAAGACTGGATAGGATTTATGAATCAATGGCCCTGTGGCTCCTTCAGTGACACTAAAACAGGAAATGCCTCATTTCCTCCTTGCTGTTGTGATACTCCCAGCGACTTGGGTGTTTCAGGGAGGGAGGAATATTTCTCAAATTTACTCAAGGACAGCTGTAACCTTTGATTAATTGCTTGAAATTTCACATCTTCAAAACATGCTCAACTGGGAATAACACCAATGAAGAACCAGAAGATGTATGTCAGGAAGGGACCTCTGCCCTGAGCCCTGCTGTTACTTATCATAGGTAAATAGCTAATACAAACTCTCATAAACAAATCAAGCAACATTTTAAACATGTTAGGTTGCTTACCCCATACTGTTAGAAAGCAAGCCCATGGGGCACCACATCTGCTAATCTGCTGTCCTGATTTATCCATGGTCAGCTCTGTCTTACTTTTGGTCTTACCTCACCTCTGTCCAGACTGTGAAATGCCCAGATCCTTTGATGGGCAGCAGTCACATCCCGCTTCACCTCGTCCTGCTAGCTGAAACAAGCCTGACACTTGAACCTCCTCTTCTAACAGAGGCTTTTCCACCCCTTGCTCGTTTGTCACGCCCTTCTCTGCACCTTCAACAAATCCCTTGTCAATGCAGATGAATACAGCTTTCCAGATGATGCTCAAAGGAGCCCTGCACCAGGGCATTAAACCTGCCCTCGCTCTGCAGGTCAGCCTTACATTTTATACGCACTGGAACTATGCTTCCCATACATCAGTGGCTCATAGTCCTGCTGTGACTGACCAATGCAGCATGATGCAGCTTGTGCACCAGATCCAGCACAGCACACTCCCATTCAGCCAGTCGTCTTCTCTCCATGGTAAATGGCTGTTCTAGTTGCAAATGCTGCCCGAGAACTGAACATCTTTGCCCTTACAGCAGCCAGCTTAGAGTCCATAGCTATTGCTCCATCCCTGTGCATCGGAGGAGGAATTGGGAAAGTGCAGTATCTTCTTGCAGTGCTTGGCTAGAGTTTTTGCCTCATTATGAGGAGGAGAAAGAGCATCCAACAGAAGCTGGAGCTGCTGTCATGTCCTGTCGTGGTGAAAAGGACTGCTCTCAGGGCAGCCTGTCTTCCTGTAACGTTAAATAAGTGTCCTGGTTTTTAGCTGAAACAGAGCTGGGTTTCTTTTTCAGTAGCTAGAATAGCGCTGAGTTTTGTTTTTCAGTCTGGGAGTTGTTATGAGAGAAAACACTGACAACATGCCAGTGTTTGCATTTTTGTTGCTGGAAGTGAAGGACTTTATGTTCTGTTAGTCTACAAGTGCAAGATCTAAGGGGGTGAGGAATATTTAAATTAATAAGCTAAATTGGTGTTTAGGTATGTCAGTGGGATATTCCATATCATATCACATCATGTCCAATATGTTAGTGAGGGGCTCTTCCTCTCTCATTTCTCCCTGACCTTCACTCGGGCTCTCACTCTTCTGGGATTGCGGTTTCGGTTCAGGATTGTCGCTCCTCCGGGATCGTTATCGGGGAACGCGCCGGGCTTGGTCAGTGGGTGGTGAGCAGTTGCACTGGGTGTCACTCATTTGTATATTTTGTTACTGTTATCATTATCACTACTATTTTAATATTAGTATTATTTTAAGTTTTCTTTTATTTCTATTATTAAACTGTTCTTATCTCAACCTACAAGTCTCCTCATCCTTGCTCCCCAGTCCTCTCCCCTATTCCCTGGGGGTTGGGGTAAGTGGGTGAATGGCTGTGTTGGCTACTAGCCAAAGGCTAGCCCAGTGAAACTATCACAATAAGGTCTGTTCCAAGTCCAGACCTGGAGGAATTCCACCAGCAATTGCTTCTGCCATGTTTATTCTTGTTCTACCATAACCTGTCATGATCTTCCTGTTTGTCAGTGCTTTCCTTATCTTAAAATTCATGTTTCGCCAGTATAAGAAATAATTTATTTGGTTTATTTCAACCCCTTAGTGCAAAGAGACTGCATTTGCCTTGTTTGAAAAGGTCAGTTATCTTATAAAAGAAAGACACTATGTTAATTTGGCATGATCTACCTTGAGCAAATTAATGTTTTATTTCAGCCCATTTCCAGTTATCTTGTGTCTTCTTCCTTCAGCATAGTTTTTGGGTGTCCAGCTGATTCACATATCTAATGCATGAGCAGGAGAGGAAAAAAGAGAAGAGAGCTGGTGCTCAGTACTCTGCTCTGTGTCTGTGACATTGCAGCTTCTGGAGTCGATGCAGGCAGCCTAAAACAGAAAGAACAAATCAAAGAGTAAAGTCATGAGCTCTCCCATGAAGCACTCCCATGGAGCATGGACTGTGCATCCTTCCTGATAGAACCTGTTGCCTCATGAAACTCGGAGCCCGAGGGGCTTAGTCAAATATCTTAGATAGAGATGAAACGCTAGCAATTATTAAAAGACAATTAAAAGGATTATCTTTCCTCATACTCCATAAACTGTTCTCTAGCTGAGCTAGGAGGACATGAAATCCTCGGCTGAAGAGCCCTTGATTAGGTGCACAATGTAAATTTAACAATGTTCTCTGTACTGTTTGGCCATCGTCCCAGAGAAGGTATCACTGCAGGTGAAGCATTGCTCTTCTCCACCAGAGCCATGGCTGCATCTTCATGATAAGCTCCGCAGTGCATGTCCATTGCAGAGACACACTGTTTCTGGGGAGTGTGGGGGTGTGCTGTGGGATACAGTTTGCTTTCCACACACCGCCTTTGGAAGTAGACAGCGTGGGAAAGTTCTTGTGTAAACTCCATGCCTAGCAAGAGCGTGCCTGTATGGCATGGGCACTGAGTCTGGTGAGCAAGGAGGCTCTGCATCAACTTGTTGATGCTTAAGGAAAGGATAGTGCCTATTGATTAATCGGGCACGTAGGCAGACGTGCTGCAGACATGGAGCAGGGCTTAAGGATCTCCAGCTCACTGGGAGTGGCTTGCTTGTGAGAATGCG
>NW_010291787.1:13100-15396 GCF_000700745.2 Antrostomus carolinensis | reverse complement strand
TCCCTTCCAATCCAAACCAGTCTATGAAAAATGTCTTGGAAATGTCTGTAGCATACCTTCAGCTACGTGGTAGGCATGTACATCTTTCTTAATGTTGTTTCCTGGTTATGTAAGATGGTGGAGAGTCAGAGTGTTTATACTTTTGTTAGAGAGCAAGGACAGTGTCTTACGTAAACAGAGATCTTGTAAATGTTGGAAGTGTACGCTGATGAATCTAAACCAGGTCCTTTAAAAGCTGTTTATGTTAATTTAAGGTGTATGCTCACAAATTTGGAAGTCAATTCTTACTACACTACCAGTCAGTGACTGTGGCCCAGCTACATGCAGTCTGCTTTTGGTGAGTTAATTAATCACAGAATCATAGACTGGTTTGGATTTGAAGGGACCTTAAAGCTCATCCAGTCCCAACCCCCCTGCCATCAGCAGGGACACCTTCCACTAGACCAGGTTGCTCAAAGCCTCATCCAACCTGGCTTTGAAATTAATTTGCTGTTCTTACTGATGTTGTCAGAAATGCTAAATAGACCCTATAGTTCTACTTATTTTGGCTGTAGAGTACCTTTAAAAGCAGCAGTCTGTAATTCTGCTGCTTTGCACGTTACCGTCTTCTGCTTTTGGGTTTTTGAGATGACAGATGTGCAGAAACCAGAGAAAAAGGCTCCTACTCATTCTCTGAGTAACTCAGCTCTTTATGTGATGTAAAAGTGGTCTGCTTGTACACAATCAGCTATTTGCAGAGATTTGATGAAGGCAATGGATCATGTCCTTAATTTGAGGCAAGCCTTGTACTCTTAAACCTTCAGATGTTGAGAGATTTACTTGTAAAGTAAGTAGAACTTGCATTTAACAGTAATCTTAACTAATTTTTGTGCTGCCTAACATTGGTACCAGACATGGCTGTTACTTACGCTGTCCCTTTTAAAAGTGTCCCATTTAATGTCCCTCTGCATCCTTTTCAAAACAAGAGTATGGTTCTGATCTGTGTTGTAATATGCAATATCCCTGCCCATCAGTGGCAGCATCTCTGAGTTTTAGGACCCCTTATTATGACTATGACTGGATGTAAAATAGGCCAGGAAGGTCAACCAGGAGGTTGAAGAAGCCTACCTGCGCTTACAGACTTACACAGTTGTAGTAATAGATCTGTATTGGTAATAGCCTCTGACAGAAGTGCAGGACTTTGTAGCTAGACATGAAGTTGGAGCACTAAGGTAGGTACTAGCACAGATTACATGTTTTGCTGCTGCCTCAGAAGTGTTTCAGGACAGGAGCAAGTTGGAACTGAGCGCTAACACTGCTATTTTGCACTGCTGCAGGCCAAAAATGTGATTTATATTTACCTTTATGTTCTGTCTGGAGGAGTGCCAGACCACACTATCAGATAGCCATAAGCATCTCTTTTAATCCCATCCTGCCAACCTTCAGCCTTCTCTGTCATTTTTTTTTCTCAGTGAAGGAGTGAATGACCCTCTGAGGAGCCACATTTTCAACCATTGACTTTCTTTCTCTCTCCTGAACAGAATTTCTTGCTCTTTGCTTTAATCTTTTCTTGTCTTCACATTTCTTATTTTTGAGGACACATAGGTAAATCTGTGTCTGCTTTTTTTATTATTATTTTTCCCCCTAAAGGAAGGATTGTCAGTTCTTTGTATACTAGCAAAGCTAGTTCTGATGCTGCCTGCAGGAAACAGGAAGGTGAACTGAAAGATACCTATTGAGTTTGGGTAGTCACTATGAGTTGATTTTCTAGTTGAAATTTCCCAACGATGTTTTGTGTTAAAAGATTTTTCTTCAGGTGCGTGATACAGTCAGAATTCTGCAGGCAGCCTTTGTTAAGAGTAGCTGTTAACCAGTGCTGCTTCTGTCCAGTTTTCAGAAAGCACACGGGGTCAAAAGTTGCATTGCAGGGTTGTCATGTCATTTAGAACAACATTAGCACTCCCCACTCTGTCACAAGGACTTGCCTCTTAACTCCTAAGTGCTTCCACCCTTGCTGTTACTGCTCTAGGTATCTGTAGTTCACTGTGTAGTGCTTTCAAAGTCCAGGATCATCGGTCAATTCGTGGCTACTTTAAAAAGTGGTATTTCTAACACTGCTTCTGGCTTTTCATAAATACATTCTCAGAGACACCTGATATGTGCACCCTAGTCTCAAGGAATAATATAAATTGGAACTCTAGTCTTTGTTGTGATACTGGTTTTGAAAGGAAAATATAATCAAAGGGGAAAATACAAAGAAAGATTAAAGAAAAAGGATTTTTTTTTCATAAAATGTGTGTATGTGTACATATCCTCA
>NW_010291787.1:2141-13070 GCF_000700745.2 Antrostomus carolinensis | reverse complement strand
ATTCCTGGTCTGTGAAAGTGTCACGCGTTTGTGTGCATTTCTAGTATAGGGAAAAACTTGCTTTTCATTTCAGTGCTAGAAAAACAGGTATTGGTCACAGAGTGTGTGAGACTTTAGATAACAGAAATCTATAATACTGAATGATAAATACGGGCCAAAAAGATATTTGTGAGATAAAGGATGAGAATAGTCTTTCAAAAAGCCATCTAATTCTTTTTTCCTGCTAATTTCAAACACTACCTAGATATGTCTCTGTGGTGGACTAGCTGTGTCCCAGATGAAAACCAGGACAGTTTGATAATCCTTTTAGGCACAAAGTTGAATCATTCATGCACCTAACTGCTTTGAAAGTCTGGCCTGAAACTAAAATAAAATAGGTTTGTTAAAAACACAAGAGTTTTCTAAATATACTTAGCAATGATGAAATTACTACTACTAAGGCAATTTGCAAACAGTGGAAACTTTTAATAGGTCCTTGCCTTCAAAGCCTTTGGTGCTAATTTTAGCAAGAATGGCTTTAGGAACAACCGAAGAAGACGTTGGTGTGAAGTTCCAGTCTGAGAGGGGTGGCAAACTCATGACAGCGATGAGAGTGAGAGGAGTCCAGTGAGAAGTAGCTGTGGATTCTTTTGGGTCCACAGGGCAACTTCTGTGACAGTCTGCCAATGCACAGAGCGTGGAGACCAAGCACCCTCCCTGCTAGCCCTGGCCTTGCTGCTTCTGTTTGTCTGTCCTGCTCTCCACCAAGCTCCTCCTGTGCTGTTCAGGAAGAAAGCTCTGCAGCTATTAGGCAATCCCAGCAGTTGAAGAGGAGAGGTGGGAAGTCGTGATGAATATTGGCTGTGTCAGCTCATATGGAAGAAGTGACAGAGAAGCAAATCCAGAGGTAAATGCAGGATGCAGTCAGTTACACTGGCAATAATGCTATGGAGAGGGATGCTTCCTCAGTCGCCGCAGTGAGAGAACCAGACTGCTGTAAAATTAAATTTGCAGCCTCAAGAGTGAGGACAAATAATTTTTTTAGTACAAGGGCTGTGGAGTGGATTTCTGCAGGGAGTGGAAGTGAGTGCAGGTTGTGACCAAGGCTCGTGTTGGCTCCCTAAATTACATCATCTCCTTTTGCTGCTGTTGGAGACAGAAGAAGTAGCTGCTGGATTATCCATTGGTCTGGGCCTGCAGGCCATTTCCTGTAGTCTCTTGTAGCCCTGTGCATTGGCAAGTAAATATGAGCAATGCCTTCTATGAACTTAGTTTGGGTGAAAAAGAGGAAACGGAACTGCAGATAAGCTATTGTTTGAAATTTAAGCTAGATCAGCTTTATTGATCTAGGTAAAACGTGATGATTCAGAACACAATTCACTTAGCCCTCTTTCAGATTCTCAGTGAATCACTCAAAGCAGTTCTGACTTTATTGCTGGTTTCTAAAATGTTATTAAAGACAGAACAATGGCAGAAAGGCTCTTCTCATATGTTCTTTTTTTTTTAAAAAAAAAAAGAATTACAGAATTCTGAAACTTCATACTTATGTATGGTTTCAGGGTTTTAAGGTTGTTTGTAGAGTTTTTCTGGAACTGTATTTATTGAGTATTTTTACTGGTGGGTATCATGTTTTCACTGTAGAGTTTGTTGTTGTTTTGTTTTGGTTTTTTTTTTCCTTTTTACAAAGCTTTTTGTGTAATGAAAAAGCCCATCCAAACTTTACAGCCTATGAGTACCCAAAATAGATAGAAGGCTTGGGTTAGGGTGTAGAAAGGTGTGTGCAGAGGAATGCAAAACTATATAACATCTTTTTGCAATTTAAAATGGTAAGTCTGGATCTATAGGTTAGATATGCTTTATTTTCTGAAGCTGTTACTTTCTTCTGTCGTAGAAATGACAAATGGATATTGTGGTGGTTTCACTGACAGATACTCAGTTGAACCATTAAAGAATAATTTATAAATAAAAAACTTTATTTTTTACCATCTTGTGTCAATGCTCTGTTGGCTCTCTTGCAATCACATCCTAATTGATCTTTTTCATTGTCCTACCCATATTTTAAATATTAAAAATGGTAGGAGTGAGAGTAGAGATAGATGTGTCCAGTGAGTATTCAGAACTGTGGAACAAGTCATTGGAAAGAAGAGGGAGAGAAAGAGAGATAAATGAACTAGACAGAGATGCAGTTTTAAAATCTGTTAAATACAAATGGAGCTGTGATGAAACCAAAATAAAAAGCACTCCTCTCACACGGGGGTTATCTTAACATTAATTAACTACTTGCTTGTTGCCTAATATTCCTGACAGATGGAAAAAGTGTGCCTGCGATGCATCTTAATGAAGTAAGCATATAAAAGAAAGCTGCCAAACAGATGCTGTTCTGAAAAAGAGGAGCACACAGGACTAAAAGGGTTAAAGGTTTGTGGTCTGTGCGTGTTTTCATTGTTTGCACCAGACTGTAACTGAACTTCTTGTGCATCTGGTCACCAATTCCCTTCATTGGCATTCACACTTAAACTGCCTCAGTAAGTTACACCACAGCTCATTTTTGATCCCAGGTACTACCAATAATATTGTATCGGCAATTCTGGAACCAGACTTGTGCATGGGTTCCCCTAGGGCCTGAATGGCTTTTTGGCTTGAGAGCTTCTTGCCGTACACATACATAACGTAAGGTCAGTCAGCTTGGGTTTGCTTTATTCAGACAGTGTTGTGCAAATGCTAAAAGCCGTTCCAGAGCTGGGAGGTACCTGAAAGGTTTCCTCTAGAGGTAGCTGCATCCTATAGGACTGGACTATGAGCTTGTGCTGCTGAATCTGAGCTGGCTTGGCTGAGCTTGTCTGAGTGACCATTGTACTGAGTTCCTGAGGTACCTGAGCTTCTCATTTGCTGTAAGGAAATCAGTAACATTTGCAGTCAACTCAACACAGAGTACTTCTGTATTGCTTCTAGGTCCAAGTCAAATGTTTAAAATAAGTAGTTGAATTAAGAAAAATCTGCTTTAGAATGAGAACAACTGGACAGTTTTAATGTTGCTGGACCTTTGTCTGCAAATTAGAGAAGCCATCCAAGGCCAGTGAAAATCTGATTTCATTTTTTGGAAGGAAAGTGCAGGAACTCTCCAAAGTTTGCCAGTAGAGGTTATAACTTCCTATAACGGGCTATAATGAGCTAATTTGAAGGCTTTATTCTTCCATATGCAACTTTAAGCATATAAGGATGAATATTGTGCTTTCTAAAGCCTAGTGCAGTTAGGTGTACTGCTTCTGTAATTCCTGCACCTCTGAAATAGGATCTGATATAGCTAGAGTGTATTGACTTTTGTGCCAAGCACGATGATGTGTCTGTCTGGATAGCTTACTGCAGAAGGAGATGTTGGGGAATTAGATCTGCATGAGAGGGGGTGTTTTGTTGGATTTAGTGTTTTGCTGGCTCTTGGAGATAAGCTGCTGTGCAATTTTATTTTTGCTCTAATGATTTGTTTCAAGGTTGTTCAGAATCTTAGGCAGAAGTCTTAGTTCTTAGTATGATACGCTTCCAGATAATAGCTGAATTTTCTCCATCTGTGAAAGTGGAGAGATGGAAGATGAATGACAAAATAGTGATAATACAATTTGTTACCATTTTATAACAAAAAAGGAAATAGAAGCTCAGAGAAGTAAAATGGCTTTCCTTTCTGTGAGGAAACATGAAAGCTTTTACCTAGTGTTTACTCTCATGTTGCCTTGTGTTGAAAGATTGGTTCAAGATTAGATTCTTAAGTGATGTGAATTAAAAAAAACGAGGACTGAATTAAGAGTCTCCTGACATTCAGACCTCTAACTGGATTGTTTGGATTTTCAGTGCCACCTTTTAATCCCAGTGAACCTGGAAACTCTCAAATCTCAAGTGTGAGAAAAAATTCCCCGTGTTAGTAATGCATTATTGTATGCTAGTTAGGGAATATCATGAAAGATGTGTTGACTTTAAAAAAAAAAAATATATATATATAAGATTTTATCTTCATTAATCAATTGGTATAGTTTTATTGAAGTCTTGCTTTTAAGGTATGTTATTCTTTAGTAGCCCTGTCAGGTACAAAATGAATGAAAATCATGAGTGACTTGTTTTGTTTGTAATCCAGTGTTTCCACATAAAAGGAGTGTGTTTCTCAAATCCATATATGAATGAGAGAAAATGTTAAGTATGTAAAAAACTGTATGTTTTTTTTCATAGTGTACATGCATCTAAACTGTGTAACAAATCAAACAAGTATTTATTTTTTGGTATATTAATAGAATGCCACATCATATCTTGGTATTATGAGGAAAAAACATGCCCTAAAGTAAAAATAAAGGTTGTCTTTGTCAGTATTTTGGTGGGAAATCATCAAAATTCTCTAAACAAAGTAAGTGAAATAGATGTGTGCCTGACTGAAGAGGGCAGTGGTGCCTAATGTGACAGAATCTCCTCATTTTCAACCAAGTACCTTGTATTTCTCACTAGATTTCCTTTGATGGATAACCTGAAAGTCTTCTATTACTCTTTTAGAAATGCTTTATGCAATTACACTTTAGCAAATGGTACTTCTGTACATTAGCTTGTAGGAAATACCAGAGTTTGAACCACTGATGCATCAGTGTTCCTGAGATTGACTGCAAAGTCTGCTTCAGGTGAACAGAAATAACTCTTTGAAACCTTGCTGATTTTTTTTTTTTTTTGTTCTATATCAGTTTTAGACTTCTGCTTTTATTTCTGTAAAACTTTCCTCAAAATTTCAAACTGCTTTCTGTAGATCATTAGTCACTTGGGAGTGAGTCAAACCAATTCAAGTAATTTTAGGCACGTGATATGACAGCTGATGGTTTTGGGCCTTCATATTTTTTGAATATCCAAACGTAATTGTCTTACCAGGTCTGAAATTCATGTTCCCTTAATGTCTTTCAAAGTAGACACTTAAAAATTTTAGATATTCAGAATCATAATGCAGTTTGGAAAATCATAACCAGAAAGAATGAAATATGGAAGGAAAGTGTTTTTTTCTGCATGGAAGGTTACTTAAAATAAGGAGCTCACCTACTGTTAGGAAAAAATGAATGAATCAGTAAAAGCAAAGAAAAAAAGTTCTTCTAGGATTATTCTCTTGCCAACGTTTTGCTACTTACCACCTTTGTGTATCAGACAATTTGCTAGAACTCTTGAGATATTAATTACATTAATTAAAATGTTTTTCTTTGGGTTTTTGTGGAAGTCTTTCAATACATTTCTTTCTTTTGACCCAAGTGATGCATTTTAACTGTAGTACTAATGAGGCAATGGCATATTATTCTAATTCAATTTGGAAAAGGTTTTTGTCGTATGAGCCAAGTTGGCAAGTTGTTTGCAGTTCCTATAATTAAAGCATATATCTTAGCTCAAATTCTGTTTAGCCAGTTGATTATATTTTCAAACAGCTAGCCAAATTGGCAAAAAAACCTCACTAAGAGATCAGGCTAAAACTATTGATGTTTCCATGAAACATTTCTAGTTAGCTGACCTCATAATGAACTGAGGTTGATAAGTGCACGGATTTTGACAGAGTTACTGGTCTTTGACTTTTAATTTTAGCTTGCATTATTTTATTTTCTCCTGGTATAAGTGAAATAATCTAAGCTGACAGAGTGATTTTATGCATTTCATTGTAGCGTTGCATGCTGTTCCTCTTGTAGATTTGCCTGATGGTGGCAGGAAAAATCAAACTTCGGTTGTTCTTATTGAGGGTGAAAACAGTGAAGTTTCCTGTAGCTAGCATAGGGTAGTTTTTAATCTGAAGCTTGTGAAAGGTAATTTCCTAGCCTTTCTGCAGTTTTCTTGTGGACGGTGGTTAAATTCCCAATTTTTTTACAGAACAGACGTCTTCCTGTGCAGCAAAAGGAATTGAAAAGGGACTGTTAAAATATATGCATTTGGGATTTTTCTTGTATACAAAATCTGAAACCTAAAATACCATTGCAAAGTCCTGAGGTTAAATCATCTGGGTACCATGGGGTAATTTTAATTATTTCCTTTGAATCACCAACTCAGATGATTAGTGCTTTAACAAGTAATGATTTGAAAGAACCATGGCATTTAATCTATCATAAAATAACTTTAGTTTTGTTTGGTATATGTGTAGGTTTTGTTTTGTGGGGGTTTTTTTGTGATGTACAGTGGATGTGTTCATTGTACAAAGGAACGGTTATTATAGAGTAGGATCAGCAAGAAATATAACCACATAATACAGAAACATCACATTCAGATCACTTTTGATGAGTATTCCTTATTGAATTGTGTTCTGTTTGTTTGTTTGTTTTTTGAAGAAAAAGTGAAAATTAAGGACACGATGCTTAGAGCAAAGAGTGCATAGCCCTTTAAGTCTCTCCTCTGATAAATATACCCCTGATTAAGCACCATGCCTTTCAATAAAGTTTTTATGTTACTGAAATAGGATTTCACTTCACAATTTAGTAAGGGAGGCCAGAGTAGTGACAGCGACTTCATCACAATGGTGGCAGCTAATAACTTGGGACTGAGAAAATGAAAACGTTCAGTGCTTTATTCAAACTAAAAAAATCCCTTCCTTCTGCAAGTGAACACAAAATTCTTAGAGGAAAAAGAGGTGGCTTGTCTTCATCATCAGACAGACTTTTTCTTTCTTTCAGATGTGTTTCATATGTTATTTCCAGCCCTGCCTCCCTTGTTTGTGTAATCATTTTTGCAACAGGAGATTGTTATTTGTATTCTTCCATGGAGTCTATACCACTCCGCTGTACCTTCTCCTTATGCTTTGACTCAAATTTTTGCTCAAATTTTGGTAGCTTCTGAAGGGGTAACTCTGTGCTTAGGGCTTATCTTCATCCTCTTCCTTGCTAGAACCATGTGGATCTGTTTAAGTCACCAAATTTAACCCACTATTGTTTTATGGACTGGTACTAAAACCACTTAAAGTGCTTGGTGAGTGCTTTGCTATTGCAGTTGATCCTGAGGATGTCTGAGGCAAGTAGAGAGAAGGCATGCAAACGGGTTGTGCTTGCTTCGGTTCTGACCTCTTTAGCTGCTCTTGCATGGGAACTGATTCGGATTCAGATTTCTCCAGATTTAGAACAGGATGAGATTATTCCCTCAGTTTCCAAAGAAATCATACTGGCAGATCGAATGTTGATAGTACCAGCCTTGCTTATTCACTAACAAATATATCCTTGAACTTAAATTGCAGCACCTCCAGTGTTTTGGTTTGGAGAATTTGAGCCAAGATAAATCCATATGAGAGTCACTAAGAATGAGTACTGAAAAGTTTTGTTTGTTTGTTCATTTGTTTTTAAACCTTCCTCTTTCCAGGCTTTCCCAGCAACATTATTCTTAGTCACTGACTGCTGCTTCAAGGGCTTTTGAAACAGCTCATAGTGCCTGTTACTCATATAATAACTTTTCTTTATACTTTGTTTGGCTTTTTTCTATCATCTGTGAAATGCTTTTTGATAACCTATTGGCTGCACTAGGAAGCACTCACCAAAATCACTGCCTCCTAAACGATCTATGTCTTTGCAAGTGGACCTACAGTTGAATAGTTTATTGATTTTGTAGGAAACCAAGTCTATCAATAAGGCAGACAATCCCTTTCGAAGTGTGAAAGCTTTGAAAGACATTAAGTTTGGTAGCAAATTTTGGAGGGAATTATAGCTTCCTCTTGCAAGGTGCTGAGTGTTATTAATGCCCATAGAAGGCTCTGGGAGACCAGGAGCTGTGCTTCTGAGAACATCTCAACGTTTTGGAAGACTGAGCCTTCGCTCAAAGTGTGAGAGGATCATTTTTCATTGCACACAATTTCCATATCTCCATCGTGTACTTCTAATGAGAGGATTATATCAAATCATTTCTATGACAGAGAGGCAATACATACTGCTAATCCACTCCAGGGGTAAAACATTTGTCTACTGAGCATTTCTTAATCTCTGGAACTAAACTAATCTATTCAGGGACAGCCAATAACTTAAAAATACTGACAGAAGAAATATGATCAAGATCAGTTCAAAAGGAGGCTTCTGCCATTTTTGCCTGTCCAGGAAAACATCCCAGTGGATATCTATTGAATGCAGAGCTGGCTGATTGGTGCATCTAGTTCTACAATGAGTTTGAGATGTGTAAAAGCAGATGGTAGTTGAGACTTTAAATAGTAACCTGTCATGTCCTTTTAGTTTAATCTCTGCTACTTCTTAAGCAAGGAAGCATATATCAACCTGTGTCTTCATGGAGCTCCTTGATTCTCATTCAGCACCTTAGTCTTCTTCTAAAACCTTCCTGAGCCTCTATAAGATATTTTTCCTCAGAAACTGAAACTTGGGATGTCCAAAGAGAAAATATAAGGATTTGTATGCATTTTCAGGGAAAGGTCTGTAGTTGTGTGTTATATTTTACTGCTAAGTCCTATGAGAAGATGATTGGTTCTTGGACATCTTTTTACATGCTGAAGCTTCGTCTAATGGATAATCTCTACATCTGAGATGATATTTTTTGAGACTATCAATAAATCATATGTTATATTTTATCACTTAGTTGTATGAATCAAAAGTCTGCTAAATTTAGAGTGAAGATTGCATTTTCCATAGTGTTTAGTAAGGTTTAATGAAAGCCTAGACCCGTATAGTAATCACACTCAATATCAAGTAACAGTTTGGAAGGAGGATATCTGAGAAGGTGCCTTCCTTTTTTTATTCCTCCTATAAATTTTCAGAGTGACTATAATGATTCTTGGCTTTTTTTTTTTTCTTTACTACAGAAAAAAGAAGAATGTCAGAGAAAAGTCAAGCCCTAATACAAAGTTTGCTGGCTGGTTTTACTGTTGTGTTCATGTGGCCTTGATCTGTGGGTGAGGCCAGGACAGGGGCTGATCTTCCAGGACTCGTTCCTGTCCGTGCAGATGGTGCATATTTATACACTGTATACACTGTGATTAGAAAATTTTTGTAGTTATGAAATGCAGTTCTTAGGGAATGCCAAATTTTGCTATTGTGTGTGACATGCAAATTCCCTATAAACTCCAATACTCTGTAATTAGTTCTGCAACCGCATTTTAGGTACAAAATATAGAAACAAAATTTGGGGTTTTTTTAGGCTGGAAACAAGAACAACAACTTTCAATGGGACTAAATTTCCTTCTTTTCTAAATATATATGCACCTTAAGTAAATATGTATACATCTTAAACCTATGAGAAATCCATAATTTTATGGCTTTTGGTTTTTACACCTCTGAGCAGTAATTTTTTCTTCATTGAAGCATAGACATATTATGTATGGTTATATATATATATATATTTATTATTACAATGTACACATACATATATATTAATATAAATATAGTACTTGTTACTAGTTGAATAAATCTAACTTATCCTTCCTGTAGATGAGAGGGAGATATATTGAATTTACCACAAATTATTGCCAGAATCTGTCTAACCCATCTAAATTTTTTCCTGGGTGTTTTCTGTCTCTGGATGTTTTCCCTAGATTCCTTTCTTTCTGAGATACAATTCTTTGCCAGTGCTAGTGCCCTATAAACAAAATTTAATAATTGAAGAAAGACAACAGTGCTTAATTTATTATTAGCAATATCAGAATTTAACAAAAAGGTGTCTGCATAGATGGGAATTCAGTTGCAAGCTATTAATTTTATCTAACTCACCTGTCATTTGCTGATATTGAACTTTATCATTCATTTAAACAATCCTCTTTTTTTTTTTTTTCTTTTTTTTTATTTTTTCCTTCTGGATTTCAGAAGGATATTGCTGAAATAACCTTACTGAATCCTGTTAGCAATTTATCTTTGTCTTAGATTAGTTTCTTCCTGTCATACCAAAGTCAGGAGTGCAGCATCTTCTGTGGTATCTAACCTCCCAAGGAGCAAGATCTCACCACTGCGCTACACAGGGCACTACAATGAGGTGCCAAAGAGACAGGCCTTTAATTAGTTTAATAGTGAATGTTATACTCGCTTTCAGGCACTAAGGTTCTTTTCTTATCCACAGCTCTTTAAATCTTCATCTTGGTTAATGCATATTATTTCTGCGTTATGAATTCTTTGAAGATTCTCTATGGGACTTAATAACATTCAGCCTAGTGCCTTTTGCAATTTATTAAATTATTCCCTAAGAAATGTCCAGGGTCTCTCAATTGCTGTAACATCCTTTCTACTCATTACCCTTGACACTGTATTTCAGCTTTTATATTTGTCTTTTATTCCCCAGTATTTAGCTATCAAATCTCTTAACATTTATTTAAATATAACCTTTTTTCGTCATCTTTTGTTTGACTGGTATATTGGGTTTGTGTGGCAAGGATTTGTTAGCAGGGAGGGGCAGTCATAGGGGTGGCTTCTGTGAGAAGCTGCCAGAAGCTTCCCCCATGTCTGACAGAGCTAATGCCAGCAGCTCCAAGATGTGGACCAAGCCCCAGCCCCCCAAAGATCCCCCTGCCACTGGCCAAGGCCAAGCCCATCAGTGACAGTGGTAGCCCCTCTGGGATACATAATTAAGAAGGGGAAGAGAAAAAAATAACCACACATTTTTGCAGCAAGAGAGAGGAGTGAGATGTGAGAGAAACAACCCTTGCAGACACCAAGGTCAGAGAAGGAGGGGCAGGAGGTGCTCCAGGCGCCGGAGCAGAGATTCCCCTGCAGCCTGTGGTGAAGCCCATGGTGAGGCAGGCTGTTCCCCTGCAGCCCATGGAGGTCCATGGTGGAGCAGATGTCCACCTGTAGCCCGTGGAGGACCCCACGCCAGAGCAGGTGGATGCCCAAAGGAGACTGTGACCACAGGGGTAGGTCACACTCCTGCAGGTGGCCTGCATGACCTGCCAGGACCTGTAGCCCGTGGAGAGAGGAGCCCAGGCCGGAGCAGGTTTGCTGGCAGGACTTGTGACCCCGTGGGGGGACCCACTCTGGAGCAGTCCCTTCCTGA
>NW_010291787.1:362-2002 GCF_000700745.2 Antrostomus carolinensis | reverse complement strand
GAGGGACCCCATGCTGGTGCAGGGGAAGGAGTCCTCCCCCTGAGGAGGAAGGAACGGCAGAAACGTGTCATGGACTGACTGCAATCCCTATTCCCTGTCCCTCTGTGCCGCTGGGGAGGAGGTAGAAAATCAGGAGTAAAATTAAGTCCAGGAAGGAGGAAGGGGTAGGGGCAAGTTGTAAGATTTTGTTTTATTTCTCATTATCCTACTCTGATTTGATTGGTAATCAATGAAATTAATTTTCCCCCAAATGAATCTGTTTTAGCTGTGACAGTAATTGGTGAGTGATCTCGCCCTGTCCTTATCTTGACCCATGCACCTTTTGTTATATTTTCTCTCCTCCTGCCCAGTTGAGGAGGGGGAGTGATAGAACAGCTTTGGTGGGCATCTGGCATCCAGCCAGGGTCAACCCACCACAACCAGGGTCAGTCTAAACATGGGGGTATCCCTTCAAAAGAATCTATCAGAAAGAGCATATATATAGTCTTAAAAAAAACCCACAAAAAACAAAACCAAAAACACACAAAAAAAGGTCTTGAAATGCTGAATATTTCACTGCTGTTTAGCCTTATAGAACTTTTTCTTTTGTAATCATAAGTTCATCATAATTTGCATTTGTTTTCCTGGGCAGTCAGAAGTTCATACATTTTCTGAGAGTGCAGAAACAATGTGTAAATGTTCTGTCATTTTCTATTTCAGTTATAGTCTTTTTGAAAAAGGAGGTAAAAGGAGAGTTTTGAAAGGAAGGTTGAAAAGGAAGGTGAATGATGGAAGATGAGCCATTCCGTAGATAAATGAATGGAGGAGATGGTTAGAAAGAAAACTAAGATAAAAGTGACAAATGAGGAAAATAGAAAGGGTAAACTTGAATGAAAGAATACCTGTGCTATTGAAAGCCTTCACTTAAAGGCTTAAAATATTTACCTGCTTGATGTTTTTAATAGATGACACCTGCTCAATTACAAAAACTTGGTTTGGAAGTGGCAGCAGTGATGACTAAATCCACGAAAGCACATATGATGGGTGTCACATAGCTGCTTTGGCAGAATTCATGGCTTAGATGTAGCTGATGGAGCTGTCTGTGAAATACATGGAACAGCTCAGTTCCTCAGCACTAGATTCCAAACAGCTGAGGCTGAGGAAGCAGCTGCCCTAACTGCCCGCTGGAAAAGTGCATCCGAGGTCTCACTCTTCTGATAGAGACATATTTCAGCTTTTTACAACATCTCAGGGCTAGAATGTGCTATGGGCACATAGGCTGGGGCTGCTGGGAGATCTGAGTATGTAGTTGTACATTGCTTGAGGCAGAAAAGAACTTGCATCTCCTGGAGCTGGCCTAGAGACTATGCTGCTGAATTAAAAGGTCAACCTCCTTTGTCTGTTTTCTGCGTGCTTTAAGTATTCATCAAGATCAGTCGGCTGTTTGGAGCCCTCAGGTGATGGATGTGGATGAAGACAGGCTTGTAAAATAGTTATTGAGGTACTTGTGCTTAAACTGTAGAGTTTGTGAGCACAATCAGCAGCAGAAATTCAAACTTATTTGGGAAGTATATTTGGAAAATGTAGGCACTTCCGATGCTTCCAGTAAGGCGTCAGATAAGTAGATTGAGAAAAGACATATGAGACGGAAGTGCCCACAG
>NW_010291787.1:0-301 GCF_000700745.2 Antrostomus carolinensis | reverse complement strand
GCAGGAATTTGGTGTGACTTAGGCAATAAACGGCAGTTGAGGTTGGAGCTTTAAGCCCATCATTGTCCCTGAGTTTCTGTTCATTCTGGGCTTATCTGAAACTCATCTGGAAAATTTGGGTATCTTGTGGATATACAACAAGAGGCATGATTTCTTCCCTTATTAAAACCTTTTCAAAAGGCATGTTAATCACTTTTAATATTTGTAACATAGGAGCTCCCATAAGCATTCCTTAAGAGTCATACCAGTGCTATGTGCTGAGCAAGTACCTAATAAAAGATATATATTTTTATTTTAAAAA
>NW_010291786.1:0-20387 GCF_000700745.2 Antrostomus carolinensis | reverse complement strand
TACTTTTTAGTATGAAAATGCAAATCACTGCCTCTCCCAGAGTATCCTGTTTGAGGCTTTTTGAGCCAAATGTCATGCTTTTGCAACTCCTTTGAACCGCGTGGAGTTACAGATCTACTTCTGCCCAAAATGAATAAATTCCCTAGTTATTTGTGAGTGACATCACTGTAAGACCATGCCTGAAATTAGCCTGTCTTGATATCACCATGCCTAATTACACTGATATGCAGTTCTCAACAAATTTAAAGCCTAGACACCCTGAACCCTAACAAGATCCGTGTATTTTTTAGAATGCACTCTACAACTCAAAGAGAGGAGCTGAAAGTGCACTGAAGTTTATAATAAATAAGTGACACTCTGTGAAGAAGTGGTCTGAAAAAATACACGTTTCATAAAAACTAGTGCAGGATTATGTATCTTCACACTAATCAATTCAAACCTCCCCCCAAAAAAACTCCCCCAAAACTCCAAAAAATAACAAGGAAGCAGCAAGCTCATAGAACTCCTGTGACAAAAGCATGGAGAAGGTGGCCTCCTGAAGTCTCTTCCAGACATGTCTTGGAAGTTTCCATGGGCCGGAGTCTCGTATTCTCTCACAGTAGAAGAAAAACACAATACACCAGCTTGTGCCAAATGTGGGTTTAAAGAATATTTAGTCAGCGTCTTTTCTCATGTTGAAATTACAGTCCTACTAAAACAGCTGGAATTATAGTTTAACGGGGAAATTGTATCATTAAAAATCAATTCTTCATGAAGAAGTCCTTGGAAATACCAGACTGTAACAGCCAGACCATGAACCCAACCTAAGCCAGGCCTTGATTTATGCTCTTGTGATTTCAAGGCAGCCTCTGAATAGCTATTGTACCATTTACTGAGACAAATAAAATGACTGACAGTGGAATTATGAAAAAGCATATCTGGATGGTGCAAAACTACGTCAGATCATGTTATTATCTGTGGATTCAAAGTTGTAGACCAGTAAGAGGAAACTTGCCACATTGTTGTGGGGTAAGGAAGCATTTCAATAATCAGAATAAAGCCAAGCAGGACATGAGATCACCATTTCTGTGTTGGGGTTTCATTCTCACTAATTCTTTTTTGTTTGTTGTTTGTTTGTTTGTTTTGCTTTTTCAGGTGCAGGTCTCAGTGTCAGTGATAATGAATCTTGTCATGGCAGCCAGGATGGTGGCAGCATGACTAATTCCCAGATTGTAGAACTTAGAAGAATACCCATAGCAGACACCCACCTCTAACTCCACACCTTGCTTGGGGATATTTTTGTTGTTGTTGTTTTGTTGTTTTGTTTTTTTTTAAATTCAAGCCTCAGTATTTTTATATTTGTACTTCCTTTTGCACTAAAACACTGTATGAAACTGTGTAGTAGAATGCTGTGAGCTTTACTGAATGTTTAACAAGGAAAGTTTGCTTGAAGTTTTGTATATCAGAAAATAAACTGTAAATTTTTTACAGTGTCTGAGCATCAGTAGGTACCATGGCAATTTGCCTCAGTTTGTATCTTGTAGTTAGAAGACATATTTCACAAACTGTAGCTTTTTTTAACTAACCTGTAAGTGTAACACTGATTAATAAAAACAATAGAGTCCGTTTGATACAACAAGTCTGTTATTTCTGCCTGTTGCTTATGGCGATGGAAGATGATGGAGACACTGGGACAGGAAAGCTTTTTGATTACACAATTGTTCTAAGTTTCCTAAACTCTACTATTCTCACTGATTTTTGAGTACCCAAATCTATGAACTTTACAAGTTCAAATAAAGACACAGTCTTGAGCCAATGAGCTTGAAAATTAAAGTGTGATATGTCAAAATATGCAATGATCTGAAACAAACAGAGGGAAGGGGAGATGAAGGACAAGAGTGAAACTGCTGGCAGCTGCATGCTGTCCACGGCGTTACCTTGCTGGTTTCATAATATTAAACTTTCACTCTTCTCACAGTCAGAAATAAGGGGGAAATTCCAAAGAGCTGAATTTTGTGTTGATCTCTGTGGATGCCACACAATTATTCCTGTTCTGACTGAAGGGTTCAAGTACTGTGTTACAGAGTTAGATCAGAAATCTGGGGTCATAAATGAACAAGAAAAGTTCCTCCCTTGGAAAAAAAAAGAATACAGAGGGAGTATTTCAGAACTGAGGGCGGGGGGCACACTGATCTTGTAGGACCCATTAACTCTGTGCTTCTGCACAGACACTCTGGAAGAAAAATACATTAAAATACATTAAAACAGGAGACCAAGGAAATTTTGCTCTGCATGTTTCTTAGCACAGCGTAGAAATACAGTAAATGAGAATGCAAGCCTTTCATTCCTTCTTCAGGAACTTGCCTAAAGGCTTAAGGCTGAGCAAGCTCTGAGCAACAACCTCTCCCTTTAAAATAAAACATTTCTTATGGAAATCTTTCCCTGAATTTTGCTATAGTAATATATAAAATTTATTGTTTCTAATTACTTGTTGATCTAGGGAAAAAACTGAAACAAAACAAACCAAACAAATGTCAGTTTTGTGTCTCAGGTCTGTAATAGCTGGTAGAACTGCACAGCATACAGTCATCACTCATATCCGAAGCAGACATAATCTTTAAGGTGTAATGCAAAAGCATTCACAGACACAAGAAGCTATTTCTAGTCAGCAAAACCCTTAAACAAGTGCTTTTTAAGTGCACATTTGAATTTGTGGGAAATGAGAGTGTGTCTATATTTAATTAGTACATATTCTGCTGCATCGAGTCTTAAATTTCTGACTCCCAGGAATTTTGTTGACTCTGTGCTTTTGTTTTTATCATTTTGTTTATGATTTTTTTTTTTTTTTTATGCTGTTGATGCTACGGAGCAAACGGGGACAAGTCTTTGTGGTCAATGGCAAAACTTACTGGGAGGGTGAGGGTGGTTGGGAGGAAATGAGCTTTTCTTCATCATAGACAGTAGAGAACACAGGGCAACCAGGGAAACACATCCCCCTGTGCAGGGGGGAGTCAGCCTTTAAAATTGGGTGCAGCACATCTGAAGCGTAGTGAGCAACTTTATACAAGAGTGAATCATCTAAGCATGTTTTATAATTCAATTTTCTGCCCATACCTACAGATCTGCTGAAAAGAGACTTTCTGGGCACTTGAATGAACTGCAAATATCATCAAAATAAGTCTCTCAGTCTGGAGTTAATTTTTTGGGTTTTTTTAGTTTAATTCTTAAGTTCTAATTAATTAGTTAAGTTTAAATTTTAATTTTAATTCTTTTTTAAGTTTTAATTTATTTTTTAAAAAGTTTATATACTTTACAATGTAGTTGGGGTTTTGGGGTTTTTTTTGTTGGTGTTTTTGGTTGTGTTGTTTTTTTTTTAAATACAGGAAACCTTGCTCTTGAAGAGGTTTTTTTTAAAAAAAAAAAAAAAAAAATATTTCATTCTTCCTGAATTTAGACAGATGAGCATCGTCCATCGCTGATACTTCTCATCTACCCATGAAAGCCCTAACATGAAGCCTGGCCCTGCAGAATGATTGCAACACTTGCTCAGTTGTGAGAGAGTCAGGGCTGTAACAGATGTTTCATTACTCACAGTACATGCTACTACATGCTGGGAGAAAGCTTATAAAAGAAGGATGTTTGTTTGATTTTTGACTCACCACTATAAATGTTAATACTTTGTGTCACTTCAACTTGTTGCACAACTGGCCTGGTTAGGGATTTACTGTAAATGCATCAGCATTTTCAGAGCAGATCAGGAGGACGACAGCCGCTGCCAGCATTTGTTGAATTTTAAATCTCCAGGTGGTGTTCACATGGTTTAAAATAATGAGATTAATTTTGTTGTTGTTCTGCAACTCTTTAAAACAAAACAAAAAAAATCTGTCTGTTGGAAATGTAGTGTTTTAATAGCTTGGGTCTCTCTCAGCTTCTTTTTGCTGTTCCTTGAGCAGGCAAAGATTGAGATGGGAGTAGGGCAGCTGTGTACTCTGACTCAGATGTGCCCGACAGCCACACCTGCAAAGAAGTACCTTTACAGTTGGCTTGACTTGACCCAACCTGACTGAATGCCTCCTGCCGTTCCCTGATCTCAGGTGTTATTTAAAATTTGATAGAGAGTATAAACATTTCTTTGTTTCTATGAGACGAATGAATCCACAGCTAGATAGCTTTCAAACCAAGTGTTACCACAGGGCCTACCACAGATGACTAACTCATTCAACCCTTTGCTTTGTTCCTCTATAATGAAGAACACCAGGACACTCATTGCCTTTGCATTTTTCCCTATAAAAGGAGCCACCATTTCTCCACGAGAGGCCATTATCTGTGTTTTGAGGGGTAGAAGGAGCTGAGCTTCATATGGATGTAACATTTCATAGTTCTCTGTGTGAAGGAGATCCTTTTTCCAGACAAGCTTCATCTAAAGCTACTTAAATATATGTGCAGATCAGAGGAATGAATGGATATGTTTCAGGAGTTTATCACAACCCATAAGCCAACATAAGTAAATTCATTTTTTTAAAAAATACATCTAAACATATTTCACATTCAAATGTCCAAGTTATGAAAAATGCTAGGCTCAACAGACACATCTTAGGTGATGTTTTAGAGAATGGAAGATTCTGCTTTCACTTTTCTCGGTAAGTACCCAAAATAAGTCAACTCGTGTCAGGGACTTGAACAGAAATATTCCAATTATTTTTTTCTTTAGAACCTAGTTGACACCCCCAATATATTCATGTCCTATCTCTACCATGCAAATGCTTAGTACTCCAATATCCTACACCCCAAGTCATCATCCTGCCGAGAGCTGCACAGCGAGAGCTTTGATCTGCAAAGGATTAAATTGTATTGAGAGTTTTACAGCAATAAAGTGCCTATGTACTCAGCATAAAATTACATTAAATTGACTGATCCTGCAGAGATTTGACCAGAAAACTGGTTAAGTTCAGCTGTATCCTGTCTTAAGTTACATTTCACTGTAGCTCAGCCTACGCTGTGGATCTTGAGCTACTATTGTAAATTCTGTTTCACCACCACTGGTGTAAACCAGTAAGAAATCAGAATGTGTGCCCAGTTTGCTGAAAGCAGAATTTCCTTCTGTCTTACTTCTACTGGCAGTAACATGTAGTGAAAATAACTGATGCAAGTTTGGGCTCATCTGCTCAGTTCAATATGTTGTTCTGCTAATTTTGACAGAAAAAAAATTAATAATAATTTTAATTTTTAATTTTGTGGTTCAAAATAATCTTCTATGCAATAAATACATTGACATAATGACAATGTAATACTCCTGTATGCAATGAATAGGTGGAAATAATTGCAATGTAATACTCAAGTATTTTTGAACAAAACACTTGGGACTAATGATGTGCTGATACTGAGACGACAGTTGTGTAAACTGGCCTAAATGGTAGCCCCAAAAAACCCTAAGAATGGTTTTGTTTGATTTGTTGGGTTTTAACTAAGTCAAAGTTGTGTTCATGGTAAGAGACAGCATTTTCACAAATATACAAGATTTGAAGAAAATTGTAAAGACCTTTTTTTTTTGGTTGTTGTTAGTGCATTTCAACATTTTTTGCTTTCTGTGCAAACCCAAAGACTGATGTGGCATCTTTGGTCCTGCTGTCCTGCTCAGCATCCCCAGAAAGGTGAATGCTTTGCTCCTCCTGGAGATGGCAGTTTTACTCATGGGATTATTTTGACACTGATTGATGCTACAGACTGCTAGAAGGATTTCCCCAGGTATCCAGGAAAGATAAATATATTCTGGAAACTGTGGGCACAGAGCTGAGAGCACAGATTTAACAACCTTCCTGGCAAAAATGTACAACTTGGAGATGGCCCCAGGAACATCTTATAACAATAATTGGTGTCAAAAGTTCAAGGAAGGGATTTTACTGAAACTGTTAGGATTTTCCCCAACTCAGCAGCTTTGAAGATGATATGGTCACTCCTGTGCTGTAGTACCACCGATCTGAGCACACCGTGATTTTATCCAGAGATGCTCTAACTTCCTAAAGCTGTCATCTTCAGTGTGGCCCTACTCTTCATGTAGAGCAAACAGCAGCATCTGGCCTATTTTTGATGTTTCAAAGTATGTGTGAAACACAAGTACATGTCACTGTGTACACACAGACAGAAAATCATTATGGGATATAAGAATATAAAACCATAAAAATAAATTCCATTTCAATCTAGAAGCTAAAACACTGTGGTCCAGGTTATGAAACAGGTTTCCCTGGAAACTTCTTGGCTCCTGCTTTGCAATTCCTGAACCGAAGTTGAGCGTGTGATTTCCCAGTTTCCTAAGTGGAAAAAGTCTGAAATCTCCCTTTGCTCTCAGCCTCCCGCAGATGCACAAGCATGTGATCCACCACCTGCAGCCCCTGCAGACCTGCTGCCTGGGCTCTGTCTGTTCCTCACGGTGGGGAAGCCGAGAAGCAAATACAAAGACATTCCCATCTGGCAAGGACCAGGCTTCTGCTCCACGTGTATGCAGGACCATGTTTCATTTTGCTGTGGGAGAACAATGTGTCCCAGAGATTGGAGCAGGAGGAAAAGAAGGGACAAACAAACCGTGACCTCACTTGAAATCCTGGTTGAGTCCTGATAAAGGGAGATAGTGAGGTGTTCCTCATCAAGTGCCTGGATATGGTCCTCCCTGCAAGACAATAGCATGGTCAGCTCTTCCACCTCTGCTGCTGCACTCAGGCAGTATCTGCACCAACCACCCAAAGAGGGCTTGTTCTCTGGTGCTTCAGCCCCAAAATGAGCCCTGTTTGCCTCTCTTCTCCATGTCATCAATATTGTCTGTAATACTCCTTGCAGCAGAAGTCTGAAAATACCCCACTGACCAACTTTCTTCTGCTGAAGGAGTGACCCTTCTCCCTGATCTCACAGAATCACACAGTCACAGAATGGAAGGGGTTGGAAGGGACCTCTAAAAATCATCTAGTCCAACTGTCCTGACAACACAGGATCACCCAGAGTAGATCATACAGGGACACTTCCAGGTGGGTTTTGAATGTCTCCAGAAAGGGAGACTCCACAACCTCTCTGGGCAGCCTGTCCCAGCGCTCTGTTTACCCTCACAGAAAGTAATTATTTCCTTACGTGTAGGTTGAACCTCCTGTTTTCCAGTTTGTGACCATTGCTCTTTGTCCTGTCACTGGACATCACTGAGAGGAGTATGGACCCATCCTCCTCAAACTCACCCTTTAGATATTTAGATTGTCCCTCAGCCTCGTCTTCTCCAGGCTGAAGAGTCCCAGCTCTCTCAGCCTTTCCTCACACAGGAGATGCTTCAGGCCCCTCATCTTCTTTATGGCCCTGCACTGGACTCTCTCCAGTAGTTTCTTGCCCTTCTTGAATGGGGGAGCCTAGAACTGGACACAATACTCCAAGTGAGGCCTCACTAGGATCTCTCCTTGATCTCCTCCTGATCTCTTCCTTGTCCAGCACCCCAGTCGCTGCTGTGGGCCCACATTCCTTCTGAAGAGACTCGTATTAATTCATTCCTTCTAATAGCATTTACCCCAATAGCAAATGGGCTTGTGCTCACTTTCCCTCAGACAGGCCTTTGTAAGGACATGAAGCCAAATATGAATCTTCTGGTTTTCTATTTTCTAAGAAGGAACTGGTTTCCTTCTTAATTTTTTTGTTGTTCTGCAGTTACCAGGTTTTGTACCTTCTGCTGGATAAGGTCCTAAGGAGTCATGTTCTACTCCAGCAAAAAAACACTTGAGACCATCCTTGGAGTTGAGCATATGCCTAATTTGGCTATTTGGACAGCAAAATACATAGTTCCCTGGTTAATGTGTCTCCACCCATGTGAATACTGTATCCAGCTGTTGTCTGTTATACATTTAATAAAGCTGGTCTACCCATTTTAACTCCAATTTTGTGCGTTTTGGGACATGCATGCTCCTTTATGGTATCCCTTGATTTTTTTGTCCCAGTCAATGCTGAAACCTTGGCTGCACTGAGGCATAGTCACACCCAGGCAGTGGAAAGCCTCCACTCCACTCATTAGACTAGTCTCAAGGTTTTAAGAGGTGAGTTTGAATTTGGTGGGGCTGCAGAGGGCCTGAAACTCTGCCCTTGTTTGTGAGCAGTGCCCCAATTAGCTGTGTAATAGTCTAGTCTGTAGTCTAGTCTATTATATAGTCTATAATAGACTACATAATTTGTAGTCTACTGTATAAAAGGTGAGGTGTCTACAGCTTCTGCCATCCCTTACGTGTGCTTTGGGCAGTTCCTTGGAAGGGTGAGAGCAGGTAGTAGGAAAAACTACAGCTGTAAAACACAACCAAAGAGGAGAAACTGCTGAAAGCTTCCTTGCCTTCATTTTTTTTTTTTTTTTGTGCTTTCCATCACTCAGTTGCTTCCCACTACTTCCATCTCTGTGGTGCTCTGCCTTCTGAGGAACATTGCATAGTGAATCAGACACCTAAACCAAGCACTGAGATTCTCCTCCAAAGACCTACAGCTTTTAGGTTCTTCCATCTTGAAGGCCAGATTTAATAAGAATCATGTTAATTTATAGCACTAAGGGGCTTTTCAGGGTTAAGAGTGTTTCAACTCCATATATTCAGTGCTGGCAGAAGACCTCTGTTGCACATTAGAAGATTTCTAATCCTGGACCTTAGTGGACTGTGGCTAACCTACAGCAGCAGTGCGGAGCATTGCTGTTTGACTAGCTGGGAAACAGTTTGCCCACCTTAAAAATCATGATCTGTTGTGGAGAGCAGAGCAAGAACCAGCAGGGCAAATGCCAGACAGTTACTAACAAGTCTTCTGACTTGCAAATGGAACAGCTCATTACAAACATTGGGAGATTAATATTAAAAGATAATCCTCCGAGCATGGAAAAGAATCCCACATAGCCTCAGGAGATGGACAGCTAAATCCTCGGAGCCAGTATACACAATTATACCATCCAACCCCGGGGACACAGACCTTGTTTTTGAAAGCAACATGCTCTAGAGGAGAAAGTAAATGGAAAAACAATATCATCTTGCTTTCCTAACCCAGAAGAGGAGCCTTAAATGTTCATGAAAACAATCTTTTATTGCAAAGGAAACAGAAGTTGAGATTTTTCTACTCTTCATAAAACTGAGGCTAACATGATTAAAAAATGTCATAGCTTTCCAAAACTGTGTGAACTAGCAAAGAAACAGAATGTGAATTTCTATTCATGTCTTCTCTGGTTATATTCAAATACTTTCAGAAATACTGTTATAATTAGTCTTTATTTTTTTTTTCTTTTTGTACTAGTCAACAAGAGTCAATGTTTCACATGTCATATGGAGTAAGTTAACATCTAGATCATAAAACACAAACTTAGTGCCGGTAGACCACTAGTGTTCAGAATTCATTAGCTCTGACTAATTGGACTGCCTGTTACTTATTTTAATCTGATATCTACTCTGGGAGGAAAATTGTGTTGAAACTAACTAAAATCCTTTTTTTGTTTCATAGGAGTTTTATATTAGTGGTGGTGATACATGTTTTGCTCAAAATTAGGTCCATTATTTCTAGTTTTCCTGGAGGACAGGGAAATAAAAGCATGCTTAATTCCTTGTACTGGAAAGAGAACTTCTGTTTTGTGAATACAGAAGGTGTCTGTGCTCATGGCAGGGGGGTGGAACTGGATGATCTTTAAAATCCCTACCAACCGAAACCATTCTGTGATTCTATGATTTTATTAATTAGTCTTACACTTAAATAAATAAGACTAACCAAATAATACTTCTTGAATTAGGGAGGGGAGGTTCTGAAAGTGAGATTTTTACATGTCTGTAGAAAGAATACAGAGAGAGGGAAAGTTGAGGGATAAGGCTTAAGTGTAAAGAAGAAACGTATCGTCCTGGTAAAACCTGTTCTAGGCCAAAACTGAAAACAAGGAAAATAAATAAGTGAAAGTGGGTGTTACTGTTTTAGCTTGGTTATTATCAACTGCAGGCTTTTGCCTGGGGTGACTCTTTTCATTTGCACTGGCAAGGTACAGTTGGTAGTGACCGCTCTGCTGCTTCTCAAGGTCAGATCCTGATCCAGTGGTTCTCAGACAATACTTCTTAATGTCAGATTTCACTGGCTAGAATTTATATTTTGTATTTACAGGCATGAAAATCTGGTCTTAAGTGACTTGTGTCATGAACGTAAATGTTATTTTTGGTTTTCACATGATTAAACCGAATCTCCAGATCTCCCATAAAAACCTGGAATAGAGTGTTAGTCAATTCAGTGTGAGACTGGGCTACATGCAATCCCAGAAAAGACAGCAGAATGCAATGACTGACACATCAGCTTTAGAAAGACTTTACCTGATCATAGCTGACCATTTATATTGATACATGAGCTTGTGCTCAGCTGCCCACCTGCAATCCCACTACAAAAACTCAGGTGTATCTGAAACCATCGCTCTTATTTCTGACTAGGACCTAACATGAAGTTCACCATCCACTCCTCATGTTCACTAGACATGCACACAGCAGGAGTGCACATCCGGGAGGTATTTGCATTCAGCAGAGACAGAGTAGATTTTGCTTGTCACCACCTCTGCCCAGAGTCTCACTTCCCCTTTCTCCTAAAGCCACAGTGACAGCCTCGGTTGATGCCCAGGTGATGACTTGGATCTTCTGCCTCTTCCAGTCCTCAGGGGTGGTTTATCTCAGCTCTAGGATCATGTTGTAGGGATGACCTTCTTCGAGAGGACTATTGTTGGCATCCAGATTGAGGTCTAGGTGAGCCAGAGATAAAACATTGCAGTGCCCATGCTTGAAGTATTTTGAGACTGGAGATCTTGAAGAAGAACTAGTTACATCTGAACAAACTTCCCTTTATGTCTTCAGTTTGTGCAGTCTCAAGGACCACGCAATTTCCAGCTATGTTCTGGAAGATAAGCAATTCATTGTCTGGACCCCCAGGTCATGCATATGATTAGTAAGTTAAGAAAGAGCTTTGGAAACTGGTCTGGCACCAGGTGAGAAAGGGAGAGGACATGGGAAGCTCCAGGTCTGGGCTCTTGAGGTCCAACAGATAAGGAAGAGAGAGCAGGTTAGCTTGCTGGTGTTCTGGGGTCTTTTGATGTCTCAGCTTTAGCCTGTACCAGGTGCCCTCACTAAATTGCACAAAGTGGATCACCTGGGCCCACAACAGCCCAGCCCACAGCCTGGGATCAGCAAAATCTGATCTGGCTTCCTTATAATTACCACTTGGAGAGTATGTGGATGTGAAGGTACCATACCTTTACTCACACAGATTACATATTCAATAAACTGGTTTAAAATCTTGTGAGTCCTGGTGGACAGCAACTTAACCATGAGCCAGCAATGTGCCCTCATGGCCAAGAAGGCCAATGGTATCCTGGGGTGCATCAAGAAGAGTGTGGCCAGCAGCTTGAGATGAGTTCTCCTCCCTCTCTACTGTGCCTTAATGAGGCCACATCTTGAGTACTGCGTCCAGTTCTGGGCTCCCCAGTTCAAGAAAGACCAGGAACTACTGAACAGAGTGCAGCAAAGGGCTACAAAGATGATGAGGGGCCTGGAACATCTCTCTTATGAGGAAAGGCTGAGAGACCTGGATCTGTTTAGCCTGGAGAAGAGAAGACTGAGAGAATATCAGAATTATCAATATCTAAGGGGTGGGTATCAAAAGGATGGGGCCAGAATCTTTTCAGTGGTGCCCAGCAACAGGACAAGGGGCAATGGGCACAAACTAGAGCACAGGAAGTTCCATCTGATGATACGGGAAAGCTTCTTTACAGTGAGGGTGACAGAGCCCTGGGACAGGCTGCCCAGAGAGGTTGTAGAGTCTCCTTCTCTGGAGAGATTCAAAACCCACCTGGATGTGATCCTGTGCAACCTGTTCTAGATGTACCTGCTTTGGCAGGGTGGTTGGACTAGATGATTTCCAGATGTCCCTTCCAATCTCAATCATTCTATGATTAAGGTTCATCCCTGACTGCTTGGTTAATTCGTCTGTGAGGCCACAGAAATAGCCCTTTTTGATTCTGAGAGGTTATTTCAGGATTGTTTTTGTCTGTGGGTTGATCTTTAACTAATTTCCAGGGATGCCATGAGTGCTAGACAGAACCACACTTTAGGATGTGTTTCAGGCTGTCACATTTGGGGCAGAAAAATCTGTCTGTGACCACACGATTTCCTGCTTCACTTTTTTCTCTTCCTTTGGTTTTCTACAGGACAGCCTGCTAGGGTTGTCCTCTGTGACAGCACTTTCTTTTCAGTGCTCACCTGCTTTTTCTTGAGCTGAAGGGAGTTTTGGCTATCAGGAAGGTACATAGGCTCTATGATATAGGCTGGGCAATTGGTACATGCACAGTGAAAGTCAAAAGACCAGTAGTTTGTGCTTTGCAAAGGGCTGTGATGGAGGAGGATGAGTTAAAGCCTGCTCCTTGCCTGCTGTAGGAAGGATGCAATGGG
The DNA here is from genome assembly GCF_000700745.2 of Antrostomus carolinensis. Lineage (NCBI taxonomy): Eukaryota > Metazoa > Chordata > Aves > Caprimulgiformes > Caprimulgidae > Antrostomus > Antrostomus carolinensis. The sequence goes on along the minus strand of NW_010291786.1, from coordinate 7,962 downwards.
TTTGAGCCCTCTAGCTCAGTGAATTCAGACTTCAGCTTCTTCCAGAGACACTATTTTTACTAAGTTCCAAAAAACTTTGTTAGCAAGAGTTCCCAAGTATCAATGTTATCCATTTTTATAAAAATGGTGAAAATTATGAATACAAAACTAATACCAAAGTAACTGTGGTGTTGCTTACAAACAATAAAAATGTGAAGGTTTTTTTCTATGCATGAAGAAACTGTAAAGATACACCCAAGATAGACGTATTATTAATGTCTAATTAAATGTCTCTCACTCGAGTGCACTGTCTTTACATATGACTAGTATACTCTGGAACTCCTGACCTTGATTAAAAACAAACACACTTCTCAATGTTAAAGGAAGAGGAAAGGAAATGCTACAGATAACATATTGAGTTCCTTTTTTTTTTTTTTTTGGTTTGTGGTTGTGTCTTTTTTTTTTTTCTTCCTTTCATACATATGTCATCATTGAAGTAAGCACTGAACACTGCTGCATTTCCTCCTATGCACATACAGTGCTCTTTAACGTAATTGAATGTACAAGGTTACATTTTTGATTGGAGGTAATACAGTAATATTTCTTTGGACTTTGTGATTGAATAGGAAGGGAGAGGTTATCTATGCATATGCATTTAATGGAAAATGAATGCTTTTCCCCATGGAAAACAGCCTGAATATTCAATTAATTTGCAAAACAAACAACCCAAAAGAACTTGGCTTGTGCCTTCCATATGTATCTAATGGGATTTAGTCAGGATGAACTGCATATACAGCCACATAACACTTGGTTGGAGTTTCCATTTGGTTGCAGGTTTTCTACTTTCAAGCATGCAGGGAAGGTTCACAGTGCCACAGGGGTGTGACAATGAAGCTGGAGAGCAAGGTACCTTGACATTCCCTTATGGTAACTCCTTGCAGGACAGCAGGACTTCTCAGTAGGGTACTGATCTTCTCTCCTGCATTTCTCTGCTCAAATGCTCCTCCTTAAGGATTTTACTGACAGTAGATACCCGCTGAACATGAAGGTGACCAACTTGCTGCGACCCAGGAAAGCCCCCAAAAGCAACTGACAGTTGTCAAAATAGAACATAGTGGTCTTTCCAGGAACATGGGCTCCGTTACCACTTCTTTGTCACCCCAGTCATGTTTGGGATAAATTTGTTTAAAACATAACATGTACATTAGCATGTCATGCATGCTAGGAAATGTATAATTAAGTTTTTAAATCCATGTTAATTTGAAATGGGCAAATCAAAGTGATTGGGACATCTTTTCTTTTTTTTTCTTTCCATAAAAAATATTAATAATGCCGTGTGATGAATTTCCAAAGTGAAAGAAACCACCCAACATCTGCTAAGTCCACACTGAAACAAAAGTAATGAAACTTCCTACCTGCCTCAATTAGTTTTTCCCAGACACCCATCACTCCAGTAATTAAGCGATTCCTTGTTTCTCAAACTGTACTAGCTACTGCCAAATAAAATACAACCATTTAATCATGTTAAATTAGAGTTATAATAATATTAGTCATTGCCTAATAGCCTTTTTTAAGCCACTAGAAAAGTAAAGTCTTGCCAAGAAGACTGTTACCCTTCCACAGTATAAATCAATAAATCATAATTGTACTGTGTACCTTGATCTCTTTTCTACCACAGTGTGGAAAACAAACAGCAGGAAGCCAGAGACTGGTTAAGTAATTTAAAACAATTTGTAAACTATAATTCAAAGGACAGGTTAGGCCTATTAATTAGTACATCATTCATAATCCCAAAGGAATTCAAATGCACTCGATTTCAGTAAAATACACTAAATGGAGTAACCTGCTAATGTGGCTGCTACCATCAGGGCTATAAAAGAGTATGTTCTTTTCAACTGTTTCTGTTAATGTTTGCATATAAATTGGTGAACACATGCTAGAAAGTAATTAATCAAATGCAACCATTCCACCAAAGCTAGATGTGTCATCAATTATGGTTAGCCAGAAGTCCTTTATTTTTAACCACTAATTACTGATATTTTTGTCAATAGTCCCCAAATCGTATTTCTGAAGCCACTGCAGACATGGGGTAGAGCTTTTTTCCTTCTTCTTTGCTCTAAATTAACTGCATTCTGGCAGTTCTTCACTGCTTTACTCTTTTTATTAACAGTCAGTGGTGGGAAACCACCAGCTCTGGAATCCTAAAGCTGCATCTGTGCTGTGGGTATTTACAACAGGGCAGGGCACATTGTTGGGATAGAAAGGATTTAGAAAGGACCAGGATTTAGAAGGAATTTTTATGTGATCCTTAAAACACTGGCTGAACTCTTTGGGTTTCCTCCTCCTCTGTTGGAATGGCTTAAGTCCTGTCTCTTTGTAGGTGCCCTAAGGTACTCTCTGGGATAGCTCAGGAGCTCAATGTATCACATTAAAAAATTAAAAGGACTTCCAAATCATAGAATCACAGGATTGTTTTGCTTGGAAAAGACCATTATGATCATCTAGTCCAATCATAAACCTCACACTGCCAATTCCACCTTTAAACCATGTCCATAAGCACCACATCTACCCATCTATTAAATACCTCCAGGGATGGTGACTCCACCACCTCCCTGGGCAGCCTGTTCCAATGCTTAACAACCCTTTTGGTGAAGAAATTCTTCCTCAGATCCAATCTAAACCTCCCCTGGTGCATCTTGAGGCTGTTTCCTCTTGTCCTATTACTTGTTACTTGGGAAAAAGAGACTGACCCCCACCTCTCTCCACCCTCCTCCAAGGGAGTTGGACAGAGCCAGAAGGTCTCCCCTCAGCCTCCTTTTCTCCAGGCTCAACAACCACAGATCCCTCAGCCGGGAACTCAGCACACTTGTGCTCCAGACCCTTCCCCAGCTCCGTTGCCCTTCTCTGGACACCCTCCAGCATCTCCATGTCCTTCTTGGAGTCAGGGGCCCAAAACTGGACACAGTATTCACGGTGAATATAAAGGGATGATCATCTAATGATACTAAATGCCTTACTTAGCATGACAGCTAAACTTCGTGTGGTAAGGAATCAGATTATCCAGGGCTGGCAATCGAATGAAGTGTCTTCCACCTTTGAGAAGTCATCCTTGAAGAAGTCCATATTACTAAGCAAGACTTTAGAAGAAATTAATGGGTCACTTTAAGCCCTGAGTGGATATGAATAAGCATCATGGTTTACCCACTGCAGCAGAGAAGGTGATGAAGTGACCAAGACATGGCTGGTCTGTCTTTATGTAAAAACCATGGCTGATGCCTCATGAAGACTGGCATGCCAGCCCCAGGAAACTCCACATAGAGAGTGAAGCACTTAAAAAGAGGAAGTGCGTAAAAGAAAAATATAAATACTTTCCAGGAATGCTTATATTGTTTAGACATTTCACGGAAAGAAACAAAACAAAACAAAACAAAGCAAATGCAAGCCACAGGGAAGAATAACAACAGTATTTCTGGAGAAATTGTTTCAGTGCATTGTTTATTGACTGCTTCCTTACTGTTCTAGTCAACATGATATGCAACATCTATATGTAAAAAATAAAGATTAAATACTCACTAAAGGAAGAAAAAGATCTGATCTTCTAGGAAGGAACAATCTGAGGGGAAAGTGATTGGCTAGATTGTTACTACTTAAAAATAAATTTTATAAATATTTATAGAGTTTAGTGTATATTTATATTGTTTGCTTTTTCCTGATGGCTCACTGGGTCAAGACAAGCTTATATCTTACATTATTATTTATTGAGTCACTGTTCATTCTACCATTAGTAGCAGCAGGATATGTTCTACTTCTCCCATGATAATTTCTTTCTCTAATGTAATCAGTCCTTTTTAGAAAAACACTTGGGGTGAAGAGGAGCTTTAAGTTTCACATTAGCAACCCAAATGGTTCCATCAGCTCTTGTTAATTTTACCAAAATTCCCTGACATCTAGAAACAACACCCATCTATAAATCCTTAGTTAGATCTTACCTGACTTTGGTGTCAGAGAAGGTGCTTGTGAGCATGGTTTCCATCTCATTTTTTCCATTGGGTCTAGAAATGCCATCAGCTGATGCAATGAAAATAGAGTGGCCATCGCAATTTCAGGTTCATCATTATGTTTTAAACTGCAGAAAGCTGTGGTCAGGAGCCTGAACAAACTCACACCATGCAACGAAGCTCTCAGAGCACACACACACACACACACACAGAGCAAAAAGTACAGTTTACCTAGGGAGTTTCAAAAACAGGGCTTGTGCAAACTAGTTGTTAGACAAACACCTACAATGTACAGATGTTCATCGTCAGACTTTCCTAGTCCTCCAAGGGAAAAACAGTCATTGGTCTTCATTTTGAAGAATACTTTGGTAATGTAGGAGAAATACCTTGGGTAATGCCTGTGTTGGTCAATGAAAGCTGCAAGGGTGAAATGACTCACCAGTGTGGCCACAGGATCCTTCGTAACTTCACCATAGCTCTGATCCAGACCCATCAGAGAAGTGGGGAGTGAAGCTTTGGGAGTCCAGGATATTAAAGCATCTTAACAAAACTCAAAATATGCATCTGTATGTGTGTATATACCAAGAATCTTTGACGTTAACCCATGCTTATTAGCCTTAGCAGATTATTTTAAATGTTTTTGTTAAAATTTAAAGTTTCAGAGTGAGAAGATCTTTCCCTGCCTCTGGAGACAGAAAGAAGGCTATCTCTGAGGGGCTGAAGATACCGTGTGCTGCTCCATTGCACTGCAGTTCTGCTTGTATTTGGAATTTAGCAGCATTGTGCTTTGGGAATTTGCAGTAAATAGGACATGTCAGTGCATTTACGTAAGAAGGTGGCTGTTGGGAGATGCATGGCCTGAAGAAGTGTTTTTGCAAGCTAGAAATGAGTAAAAGGTGCATCTGGAACACAATAATAACAATAATTAAAAAAAAAAAAAGCTTAGAAAATCATATGTAGCCAGCTTTCTTCCTTGTTGGGCAGAACCCACAGTGAATCAGAATTTTTTTTTCCCTTTTAAAGGGATCAATTTTCTGTGTTTTTTCAGCATGACAATAGATAGCAAAAATCCAGGATTTAAAAAATAAAAAGGCCCAACTTTAGGTGAACAAATTGTTTTCTTCAGATACATGGATTATTTTTTTTCCCCTAGGGAAAAAAAAAAAATAAAGTCTCAATTTCTTTATATTTCTGGTGACTTCATCAGTTGGAATGATGGGAAAGAATATCTGCCCCCAGCTGAAGGTGCCAAGCAAGGAACAAAATGTAATTTTTCTAGCTCTAGAAATAGAAATGTGGCTGGTGTTTGGGACCTTGAGACAGCTCAGATTTCTGCACTGGAAGGATATATCTGGAGACCTCAGCTAGGCTTGGTGAACAAAATTAAAATAAGTCCTAACATAAGAATCCTAAACCCTAAAATAAGAAATTAAAAAATAAGTCTTAACAAAGTTGAAAATTCAACTGATGTAAAATGTTACTTTTTATGATTTAACCTCCTGCTATGAGTATCATGGGGAAAATTGTTTATGTTCAGCCATGTAATGGGTTTGATCCAAAAGAAGGATACCAAAAGGATTTAACCTGATCTAGTTGATGTCCTTGCTCACTGCAGGGACAACTAAAGTTCATCTAGTCCAATGACGAACTTTAAAGATCCCTTCCAACCCAAACCATTCTACTCATTCTATGATTCTGCCTTTGATTGTCTTTGATTTGTTTGATTCTTACTTTAAAAAAGAAAAGTAAAAAAAAAACCAAAAACATTTCAGGCACCTAAAATTGTTATATAACCCTATGTGTACGTATGCATGTATGTATGTAGGTGTATATATATAGTTATAGTTATAGTTATATACAATGACATTTCTTCACAGCTTTGACAGATCTTTTGGGCACATACTGCTCACTCATTCATCATGCACTATATGTTTTATGTGTGTGTGTTTTCAAATGAAAATACTGTATTACCTTTAAAAAAGTGACTCAGGCACTACAAATAACTTTTGTAGTCTAGCTGAAATCTCAGTGTGCAGGTTTTTTGAGCTTTTTTTTGTCTTTTAAGAAAAAAAAAAGAATAATAGTTATTAAGAAATCTTCCAAGAACTGCTTTTGTTATTGCAAGAAGTTAGCTTACTGCCCAATAGGAAATAATCACTCAGTCAAGCATAAGACCATTAATAAACGAATTAAATAAGCTGCTCATGAGTCTCTTTTTTTTTTTTCCTTTGGTCAAATCAGATGTGAAACTCTCTGTTGTATTGATTAGCTTAATTTGCAAGGTTAACTGCACATGCATGCGTAATATGTGTATATGTAGCAGTAGATCCTGAGGCAGTAGGACATCACTCACTTTGGTAGGAGTGCAGCACATTGACTTCACAGCTGACTGAGTAAAGAAATGTGCAGGACTCCAGGACCAGCAGAACAGTTCTGCAAACAACTTAAATAGGAGCAAAGTCTTACTTGAGGGTGGTTATTTTAGAATTACAGATAAATTTCACACTAGAGCTGGACAAATGGTAGCAAACTTGATTCATTAGACTTTAAATGGCTGAAAGAGACCTTCATTTTGCTACTATATGCATGGAACACTGTTGTTTTTCTGTATTCAGGCTACTAAATTTTACTGTTTTCTCAAATGGAAAGGTTTATTACTTGCAAAAAGCAAATAATGTGCTAGTATCAGTGTGTTTACAAATTTAAAATTAATTAATGTTTTATTTGACAGTTGCACTCCCACAAGTAATAAGTCAAAGTAAAGTGTTGATGAGCAATCCTGAGATTAAAATGTGTTTGCATTTGGTGAGTACATATGAATAACACACACTTACATAGATAGAAAGGTCAGTTAATAAACAACTTCCTGCAAACGGACCTGTGCTCACATCAGCTCTTAGGCCAGCAAGTACTTCAACTACCTTTGTCATATACCAGGGAAACTGCTTATTCCAGAACAAAAATTTCTTATCTAACAACTAAAACTCTATGTTTAAGATTTTTAATATCTTGTGAATGAAGATACTGGTTTATTTTATCACTTCAGATCCTCGCTGTTTTGTAAACTTCTTAGCTATCAGAGACAAGCTGAACTTGTCAGAAGCAGTTTCAGTTTATACCAGAAGCAGATACTTCATCGATTGTGAAGTTTTTTGGGATCCAGTGTGCCAGGGCATTCAGTACTTGTGCTGCTGCAGGGCTGGGAATCTCTCCTGTGGCTGTTTAGTGCACCATGGAAGAGAAAGAATAGCAGAAAACTTTCCTCCTTAGGCTACATGAGCAAAATTTGTAATGGAGTTCGTTGGAGAGGGTCAAAAAAGAGTTTGGCAAATGTATTATAGAGTATCAGAAAAGAAATATGAAAGAAGACTTATGAGGCAGTACTATTCTCAGAAAATTCATATGTGGCAAAACCAAAGTATAATAGGTTAGCCCTTCACTGGAAAAAAAAAATAAATAAAAAAAATCAGGAAAATTCAGAGTCCACAGGCAGCCTGAGAAGTTGAACAAAACGAGGGGAAGAAGTTTGCTATGGAAGCGCTCTGACAAATATTTCAGGCTTGTCCATATGGCCCCTCACTGGTAGAAATAGTACTGGATTTGCATTACATAGCTCTTCTCGGCCTTTCTCCTTAACAAACCTGACTTTGATAGACAGAAAATTTACACCCTTGTATATTATACCTGCCTACCCAAATCCTGACCCTTTTGTGTTGTTACTGCTAGATGTCAACATGCACACTGTGTGCAGAGTGACTCTGTAAGGCATGTGTTAGGAACAGACACGATGTGTTATGATGCTGAACACAGTATGTCTAATGAGTTTGCAGGTGAAGCAGTTTATAATTCAGGTGTAATTTTATTTCTTTCAAAACCCTGTGCTCATTTTTGAATCAAGGAATGAGGAGGCTATCAGTCCGTGATTATGCTCTAGAATCTTGTTTTAAAATCTCTGTGGAGAAGGACTTGGGGTGCTGGTGGTGGA
>NW_010291785.1:0-4500 GCF_000700745.2 Antrostomus carolinensis | reverse complement strand
TCACCTGGTACCGCCGTGGGGGGGCTCTGCCCCCAAACAGCCAGGTGGGACACTGGGGAGGTGACATCACCCCTCAGGGCACAGCCTGACGTCAAACATTGATGTGTTGTCACCAACGTGTCACCTCCCCAGGTGTCGGGCACCCGCCTGCGCCTCGTCCAGGTGGCAGTGGCTGATTCGGGGGAGTACGTGTGCCGGGTGACCTTGGGGACAGTCACACAGGAGGCTTCTGTCATTGTCACCGTGCCTGGTGGCTCTGGCACCTATTACAGTGAGTGCGAGCAAGAGGGCAGTGCTTGGGGACAGACAGGTGTCACCTCAGTGACAAATGTCCCCTCTCCCTGTCCCCTCAGCCCCCGGTGGCTCCCAGCCCCTCCGCATCGAGTCCTCGTCCTCGGCCATCGCTGAGGGACAGACCCTGGACCTCAACTGCTTGGTGGCAGGATCTGGCCCTGCCACTGTCACCTGGTACAAACGTGGTGGCTCCCTGCCCGCCAGTCACCAGGTAAAGTGCCAATGGGGTGTCACCCTAAATTTGTCCCATCTCCTGCTCTCCAGCACTGATGTGTCCCCACATTGTCCCCTCCCCAGGTGTCAGGCACCCGCCTGCGCATTCCCCAGGTGACAGCGGCCGATTCAGGGGAGTACGTGTGCCGGGTGACATCAGGTGGCATCACGCAGGAGACGTCCCTTATTGTCACCATCGATGATGGAGCCACCTCATCCCACGGTGAGTGTCACCCTTCAGGGGACAGGTCCCCACCGGTGCTGGGGACACTTGGTGACATGTCTTTTAACTCTGCCCACAAAGCCACCAGTGTCACATCGCCCATCCGCATCGAGTCCTCGGCGTCCTCTGTCACCGAGGGACAGACCCTGGACCTGGACTGCGTGGTGGCCGGTGAAGGACAGGCCACCATCACCTGGTACAAGCGTGGAGGGTCCCTCCCAGCCAAGCACCAGGTAGATGGGGACACCAGTGGGGTGTGGGACAGTGGCCATGGGTGGTTCATTGATGCCACCACCTCCTGCCATCGTGTCCCCAGGTGTCGGGGTCCCGCCTGCGGTTGTCACAGCTCTCGGTGGCCGATTCAGGGGAGTACGTGTGCCGGGCAGACATGGGCGGTGTGTCCCGTGAGGCCACCATCACTGTCACCGTCACCTCCCGTGACAGCTCCAGCTACCGTGAGTGTGGCCACAGGCTGAGGGAGGACGTTGGTGGAGATGGAGGACATGGGTGACCTCGGTGGCTTCCCTGTCCCTTTGTCCCCGCAGGTCTGCAGAGCCCCATCATCTCCATTGACCCCCACAGCATGGCGGTGGCACCGGGCGAGGATGCCACCTTCAAGTGCCGCATCCACGATGGCGCCCGGCCCATCAACGTCACTTGGCGGATGGGACCTGGCCAACATCTCCAAGGTATGATGGTCCCCAGGGTGGCCCTGGCATAGTCCCCAAGGTGGCCCTGGTGTTGACAGCTCCTCTTTGCCCAGACAACGTGAAGATCAGCACCAATGGCTCAGTCATCTCCATCACCGGCGCCCACGTGGGCAACCAGGGCGCCTACCACTGCGTGGCCTCCAACCGCTTCGGGGTCGCCAGCAGCGTCGTCAACCTCCTGGTGCAAGGTGCGAGGTGGCTGGGGTGGCCCTGACCCTGTCCCCATGTGCTCCAGATGCCCCCAGAGTGGTGGTGTCCCTATTGCCATCCCCATGTCAGTGTCTTCCATGTGACCCCGTGGTGGTGGTGGTGTCCCCAGCACCAACCCCACTGTGCTTCAGGTCCCCCCAGTGTAGTGGTGTCCCCATCCCCATGTTCTCTCCATGCTTGTGGTGCTCCTGGAGTGATGGTGTCCCCATCCCCATGTCCTCCATGTGCTCCAGATGCCCCCAAAGTGGTGGTGTCCCCGTCCCCATGCTAATGTCCTCCATGTGCTCTAGATGTTCCCGGGTTGATGGTGTCCCCATCCCCATGCTGATGTCCTCCAAGTGTTCTAGATGCTCCTGGGGTGGTGATGTCCCCATCCTCATCCCCATGCTGCTGTCCTCCATGTGCTCCAGATGCCCCCAGGGTGATGGTGTCCCCATCCCCATGCTGATGTCCTCCAAGTGTTCTAGATGCTCCTGGGGTGGTGATGTCCCCATCCTCATCCCCATGCTGCTGTCCTCCATGTGCTCCAGATGCCCCCAGGGTGATGGTGTCCCCATCCCCATGCTGATGTCCTCCAAGTGTTCTAGATGCTCCTGGGGTGGTGATGTCCTCATCCCCATCCACATTCTCATGCTGATGTCCACCATGTGCTCCAGATGCTCCTGGGGTGTTGGTGTCCCCATGCCCATGCTGATGTCCTCCAAGTGTTCTAGATGCTCCTGGGGCGGTGATGTCCTCATCCCCATCCCCATGCTGATGTCCTCCATGTGCTCCAGATGCCCCCAGGGTGATGGTGTCCCCATCACCATGCCAACATCCTTAGTGGTGATGTCCCCATCCCCACACTGATGTCGTCCTCCTTCTCCAGGTGCCCCCACGGTGTCGGTGATGCCACCAGGCCCCGTGACGGTGAAGGAAGGTAAATCCCTCAGTGTGGAGTGCCTTGGCCGAGGAGAACCGCGGCCGTTGGTGCGCTGGAGCCGCCTGGGCTCCCGGCAGAAGGTGGAGCACCAAACCCTGCTGCACATGGACAGCCAGGCCATCCTGCAGGTCAGTGGGACAACCTGGGGTGCCACGTGGCACTGGTGGGTGCTGGGTGCTCACCACCCACCCTGTCCCCCACCACCCAGCTCTCACCAGCCAAACCAGAACACGCCGGGACCTACATCTGCACGGCACACAGCGCCTTGGGGTCAGCACAAGCCCGGGTGGACATCAACGTGGAGATGGCTCAACAACATCCCGGTGCTCCTGAAGTCACCGCGCCACCCGCTGTCACCGTGGTGGCTGGGGACACCGCCACGCTGCACTGCACGGCCAGAGGTACTGGAGGATGGAGAATGGTGGTGGAGAAGGGTTGTCCCACCGTGGTACCCCAACACCATGGTGATGGGTGCTGGTGTTGCCCGTAGGTGACCCAACACCTCGGGTTGAGTGGTCGAAGCTGAGGGCACCTCTGCCCTGGCAACACCGGGTGGTCAACGGCAGCTTGGTCATCCCGCGTGCCGCGCAGCAGGACTCGGGTCAGTACATCTGCAACGCCAGCAGCCCCGCCGGCTTCACCGAGGTCTTTGTCACCCTGGACGTGGAGAGTAAGTGGGTGGCAGAGGGTTGGGGTGTCCCTGGGTCCCTTCCTACCATCTCCACCATCTCCTTCACCCCTGTTGTTGGTGGCACCCATCCTCAGCTTTCCTCTTGTCCTTCCTCTGCACGTGGCCATCTCCATCGCTGCTGCCACCCTCCTGTCCAGCCCTTCCCCGTGTCCTCACTCCATCCCAGCACTCATCATCCTCTCCAGCTCCTCACAAGCTCCATCATCCAGCCCTTCCTGTGGATGTGTCCATCCTCGTGTCCCATCCCTGTGCACATCTACCTCTACTTCTGCTCTCTCCTCCATCCATCCCTATTCATGGATCTGTCCATCTCTCGTCCATCCCAGCTCACATCCACCTCTCCATCTCCTCTCACACCCTCCATCCATCTCTTCCTCATGGATCTGTCCATCTCTCGTCCATCCCAGCTCACATCCACATCTCCATCTCCTCTCACACCCTCCATCCACCCCTTCCTGGTGGATCCATCAATCTCTGGTCCATCCCAGCACACTCCAATCTCTCCATCTCCTCCCAAACTTCTCCATCTATCCCTTCCTGGTGGATTCATCCATTACTCACCCATCAGCACATGCCCATCTCTCCATCTCCTCCCAAACTTCTCCATCCACCCCTTCCTTGTGGGTTCATCCATCTCTGGTCCATCTCAACCTCCACCTCCATGAAAACCCTCCCACCGATGCCCCCCTTGGCCTGTTGACCCATCCATTGCCCCATTGACCCATTTATTGCCCCGTTGACCCATCCATTGCCCCATTGACCCATTCATTGCCCTGTTGACCCATTTATTGCCCCATTGACCCATCCATCGCCCCGTTGACCCATCCATTGACCCATCTATTGCCCCGTTTACCCATCCATTGCCCCATTGACCCATTCATTGCCCTGTTGACCCATTTATTGCCCCATTGACCCATTTATTGCCCCATTGACCCATCTATTGCCCCGTTGACCCATCCATTGCCCCATTGACCCATTCATTGCCCTGTTGACCCATTTATTGCCCCATTGACCCATCCATCGCCCCGTTGACCCATCCATCGCCCCGTTGACCCATCCATTGTCCCACTGACCTGTTCATTGCCCCATTGACCCATCCATTGCCCTGTTGACCCATCCATTGTGAGGTTGACCCATCCATTGCCCCATTGACCTATCCACTGCCCTGTTGACTCATCCATTGTGAGGCTGACCCATCCATCGCCCCATTGACCCATCCATCGCCCCATTGACCCAT
>NW_010291784.1:50366-51610 GCF_000700745.2 Antrostomus carolinensis | reverse complement strand
CACCCCAGCGCCATCTCTCCGGCACCGCTCCCCTGGGCATTTGCGGGATGCTGCGGTAGGACCTCGGCGCCCTCTCGGATCCCCCCACTCCCTCCCTCCCCTTGAAGGTTTGTTTTTTCCTCCCCGTTTTTGCTCGTTCTCATCCCCGGGCGCTGCGGCTGAGCCGGTGTGTGCCAGGCAGACAGTGGTTCCATCCTCGCTAGCATCATACTTCGGTTTTTTGGGGAAAAAAATAAATAATAATTTTAAAAAGTGGCTACCAAAGAAAGTAGACAGAAAACTCAACGGTGGGATGTAAGTGCTGAGATTTGCTGCGTGCAGCTTGAGTCGTTTTTATTTCACCAGCGCAGAGACAATGGCTGTAAAGCCGTGTTTAATCACTTGCAGATAGAACTTTTCCCTATTTAAACCTCCACGGTTAAAGGCTCGCCCAGATTTCTGAAAAGCAGTGATTCTCTAAGCGTTTTTGTCCTGGATGTATTTAACACTTGAGTGGTAACGTGCCCTGATTCCTCCGACCGGTTAACTTAGCGCCAGGGATGAGTGTGATCTCGTCCGTGCCGTGCTGCTCTGGAAATCATCCCGGCGGGCACCTCTGGATGCCTCTGGTTTCAGAAGGCGGGTTGTGAAGCTTGTAGTGTCCCTTGGACTTTCCCTCTCCACCAAAGGATCTGGTTGGCATCTCATTACAACCTTTAATTACAACGCTTAAGCGGTGGTGTTGTTCTTGTGGCTTGACTGAGCTGCAGGAGGTGAGCTCAGAGGGGAGGCAAGGTCCCCAGTGTAAATACAGATCTCCCCGGCCCGGCTGGCTGGTTGGGAGCAGATCCCAGGTGACATTCAGTGACACAAGCATGGCACCGCGTCTCTACAGTCAGGCTGTGTTGGCAGCCACATCCAGCACCGGTTTAGGACAGGCTGCCAGCCCTAGGCGCACCGGTTTCATGCTTGGTGGAGCTGGTAGAGTTGTGCCTGTGTAAAACCGGACAAGATGTGAGCGATTCTGAGGGTGAATTCCTCCCCGGGCGGTTGTCGATGAGTGATTTATACAGCAGTGACCCTGGCAAGGCGCTGCTGCCTCGGCCAGAACCTGCTCTCTGCAGAAATAACGCTTGGGCGTTAGACGCCGTCAGCACCCTTAGCTGTGCTGTAAGGGAACAGGGAGAAAAACGTGGTGATTCTGTTCAGCTTACTTCAAAAATCGCTGATTCTTAACTATTTGAGGAATGGCATTTCAGATTGCT
>NW_010291784.1:39398-50311 GCF_000700745.2 Antrostomus carolinensis | reverse complement strand
AATGCCTCATCCTCCCGGCCTCGCTCTCCTACCTCGTAGCAAAATGCATACCTGCAAGAAGAGAGCTGCCGAGGTCAGCTTTGGAGTACTGCTAAAAGTCTCTCTGAGTATTTAGAGCACTCTCTAGAATTTCAAACTTGTCTATATTCGAAGGAGGAGAGGACTTTTTAAAACACTGAGAATCTTTTATGTTCTAATTCGAGCATTAAAAATATGAGGAAACAGAAATGGGCAATAGCGCGTCCCATGTGGGTACCGTATGGATGGAGGTATTTGGGGTCCCGTGGCTGTGTTTCATCCTGTTGTGAGGAGAATGATTTCTGTTCCTTGTGGACTTTCTGTGTCGGCAGATAACGAGCCCCTCTTAATTTGAAAGAGCTTTATAATAGGTCTGAAAAACCCCTTCAGCCTTGTCACATTTCTGTGATGAGGACTTCAGGTGCATCACGCTGCCGGACAGAAAACCCATTGATACTTCTGCTGTGGAGGGTGGGCATCGCAGCGTGTCATCGCAGCCCGGCCAGCGAGGTGACAAGATGCACGTGTCCTGTGTCTGCCCGGGGCTGTGCCTGCGGGAGGAGCTGGCTGTTCCCTGGCAGAGCCACACCTGGCAGGCGGTGGCACGCGTGTGACGTGCTGCTGGCGTCATCAGCCGACGAGTTACCGTGACGTTACCTTACGCCCCAGCCTCCCTGGAGGAGTTTGGGGATCAGCTGCACAGCAAAACCAGGACAGAGAGGGAATTTGAACACCACTGTGTAGGTTGCCCATTCCACACGGATTAATACGGGCCCCTCTTTTGAACTTTCAGAAGGTTACTACGGAGGTGAGGCAGAGCTGCGCAGGGTCTCCCCGTGCGCCTGGTTTGTTGTGGATGACTACTTTGGAAACACCAAGGAAAAGCGTTTAGGTTTCCCCAATGTTTATAAATACAATATGGTGCAAACTGTCAAGCAGGCTGTTCAAAATCACGTAACGCCTGTGCTGCCTTCCCTGTTTGGCTCGAACGTCTTCACCACACACTCGGCGTTCATCCGACGTTTAAAGCTCCCGGCACGCAGCTCCGGCCCATCTGCCGCCGGTTTTCCTCCTGCGAGCTGGGCTGGGGACGCGGCGGTGCGGGCAGGGTGGGTGCCGTGGCTCTGCTTGCGCTGTGACCTGCTCGTTGGAACCCTGGGCTTCCTCCAGTGCTGCTGCCGGCTGGCTCAGCAAGAACCCGGGCTGCCCCAAAGCATCCAGACTCCTACTCCCAAAACTATGGGTAGGGGCAGAAAAGATACCTTCAAGTGTGGTTTGTCCTTTTTAGAAGGTTTGTCCAGAAGGTTTGTTAGAAGTTCCTAAGTTAGAAGTTCCTAAAGGTTTGTTTGTCCCCTGCAAATGAAGGGATAATGCCTTTCCTGGGAGGTGCCCTGGGAGCTGAAGGGAAGGATGGGTGGGTTGATGGTGCCGGGGGAGCGGGGGCTCACCTTGGCTGTGCAATGTGGTTTCGAGCCTCCAGCTACACGGTGGCCTTCTGCTCCTCATCCCACGAGCTTGTTAGGGTTGGACGGAGCCTTTTTTCACTGGATATTTTGCCCTGAAGTGTGCCAGGGTCTTCTGCCTTAATATATATAAAAAGATGAGATGTTTATTAAACTCAGGCTCTGCTTTTTCTTCTACAATTTCTGTTCCAAAAGGCTGGCAGTAAACAGTTTATTAAAAAGAAATCCTGATTTATTTCTGCAAACGGTTACGTTTCAGGCTGGTACCAGACAGTTTTGTAGGAGACCACCTTTTACGCTTCCCATGGCAGTTTAAAAGATCGCTAGAAAAAATAAGCCAGCATCTAAGTAGGTTTGGATAAAGGCAGGCCAGGGCTGTACGTCAGGGTACGTGGTGCTTTTATGCAGCGAAGCAGCAGATTTTACCACAGAACATCTGGGTGGTGGCTTCAGTTACAGCACAGATTTCAGTGGGATCACAAGTCTTGTTTGGCTTCGCGTTCGTTTTGAAGTCACTAAACTTTATGCGAATAATAAAACTGTAAGCCCATTACTTCACTACATTCAAGGGGCTATTTCAGTCCTCCTTCAGAGTCTTGCATCTTCCTAGAGCTGGTTTTATTTTGTTTTACTAAGCGAGTATTTATCTTTTCCGTCCCCGGCTTGCTTTTGCAGGAGGCAGATTGACTAATTTGTACCGCTGGACACACCAGAGATGGCGGGTTTCCATTCGACCTCGCCGAAAGTGCACGTTTTCTGCATTAAGGGCAGTCTAATGAAAACTGCACGTTTCTCATTCGGTGCCTTCAGAGGGGCTGATGTTATTAACGTGTAAGACTATAGAGCTGCTCTGGGCTACTGGTTCCACTGCTCGTGAGAGTTAAAATAACCGGGGAGGTTTTGCTTTCTTTTTCTGTTTGATTATCAAATGCAGAGGAGAAGGACAGACTTGACTAAAGGAGTGAAGAGTCTCCTCCTTGGTGTAAGAAAACAAGTTTGCAAGCTTTTATAAAAGTGTGCACGTACTGGTGGGGATGCCCAGCATCGAGGGTGATAACCTCGACTAATATATAATTATATCTCGAGAAATACATGTTTGGACTGGCAGGCTTGTGTGAGAGCGTGGTGTGATACCGAACGCTGTTGAGCTCTGTGTTTTGGTGTCACTGACTGCACGGGCAGAAGTGAAAGGAGAAGAAAGCAGAATGGTGTTAAAGGAAAGGGAGGATCTTAGGTAAGAGCAGTGAGAAGGTACTCAAGGACCGCTCAAGCTCCCCTAAATAACGCGCGGTGCAGTGAGTGAGCGCTGCCTCGGAGAAACGGCAGAGTGCAGGAGCTGCCTTCCCTGCTCTTTGTTTTACGTTGTGACTGAGAATACGCTGCTTTGACCACAAAAATCTGCGTGAGATCAAACAGGGATCGTTTCTGCCTGAGAAAACGACTCAAATAAGCTAACACTTACGGATTGGTGGAAGGAGCTTTGAAGGCTGAAGGAGATGTTATGTTTGAAAACTTTAACAAGATGTCATTAGGAGAGGAAGTATTTGCCCTTAGCTTGGGAAATAGGTCAGGGAAATAAATCATAACTCCGGGAGAACGTGCTTAAAGCTGGAAATAAATTAAGAGGGAGACAGAGAGAGAGAGTAAATATTAAGAAGAAGTTTGTTCTTTCAGAATTACTGTTCTGATTTGCAGTGTGCAGGGACACCCACCGAATGGGAAAAAGGGAAATGTTAACGCAGAGCTGTAACAGCAACCAGCCAAAAAACCTCGTGACTGCGTAGATGGCTTTGATTGCACCCTGGAGAGCTCGTTGGTCATGTGGGACATATCAGAAGCAGGGAAAGCATCGTCTTGTTTCAGTTCATGTGTGAGATAGCTGATACTAGAACGTCACCAAAACCATCATGATCTTCTGGGGGGCTTTTTTGGATGGGTTTTAAATGCCACTCAGCAACACGAGTGGTCTGAGATCCCAGCTCCCAGTCCATGACTGCTTTGATAAACAAAAACATACCTGAGTTACCAGAGGTATGCGGGCAAATCCTGCGCCACGCATCTTTCGGTGGGCTGTGTCCTTCCACCTGGGCAGGGATGAGCGCTCACTTTTAGCATTTCTGACAGATTCCTCAAGAGCACCCAGGGTGGTTCAGGTTTTGGCCTGAATCAGGACCGCTCTGGTTTTAGGTTAATTAAATTCAGTAGTTGGAAAGATATTTGTCGCTTGCGTGACAGCTGAGATAAGAAGCAGTGAGTACTTACTGCGAGCACCTGGAAATCTGAAAAACAAAAGGCAATAATTTATCTTTCCTACTTCATTCCCCTCTCCACGGGTCCGGATATGAGTGCCCCTCCAGCGTGACCCTCGCACGCTCACAACGTGACACACCACCGAGGCCAACACTTCCCCTGTGATTTACAGGGGAAAAGTATTGTTCGCCTAATTGAGCGTATTTCTTATTTGTAATTTTTTTTTAATTTAAGGAAAAGTAACTTTAAAGGGGTTGAAATTTTATTAGGGTGTGAGAAAAATTATGCTTTTCATCTTTCTCACTTTTAACTTATTACTGAAATAGAGCAGCGCTAGAGCAGCCGCTGCTCCTGCTGCAAAGGCTGGTGGGGAGGTGCAATGGGATCGCATGTTCTTCACACGCCTCTGCAGGGATTATTAAACAGGGTAGGTGGATTTTACAAAACAACCAGAATATCCTGAAGATGTGAGCACACTGTCTCTCTCTCTCTCTCTCTCTCTCTCTTGCTGCTTTGTTTAGGTGCAGCAGATTTACCGCTAATTAGTTTATAGTCAAACAGTCTAAACGTGTCTCAGCATTTTGAAATCCAGGAACCTGATGCAAATGAAGCCGTTTCCAGATGGGGATGATGATGGTGCGGGATAGCCACGTGTCTCGGAGCTGCCAGCTGGTCTTGGGATGCAAAGGGAAACAGGAAAACATCAGTGAGCGGCGTTAACAGTTTCTAGTCCCCGTTCTTTCTCTTCCTTTGGCTACTAAATCTGCATTTAATTCCCTGTGGGCTTTTTCTCCTGGGTAAGAATTAGTTACTTGAGTATGATTTGTAGGACTAATAGGATCTTACCCTTATTTGGGGAAGACCCTAGGGGCTTTCTCAAACTGATTTTTCAGTAATGAGAAATAATGAATAAAAATCTAATAGTCCTAGGGGGTATTAAAGTTACAATTTTGCAAGGAAGATTTAATGTCAGTCAATTAAAACTTTTATAATCCTGTTATAGTACAATAGTTGGAAAAAAAATCATACTAGGAAAAATAAGGTTTTTAATACCCTTTTACATCATGTGAACAAGTCTAACTTAATTTAACATTTGAATTAAGTAGATATTTTAAAGCAAGAGTATAAAACATCTCTTAGAAGTGTGTGTTAGCAGGGCAGCAGGCTCGGGGAAAGAAATGCGCTGTGTTAATTTACGGAGCGTGTTCTCATTCCCACTCGTTTAAGAAAAAGCAGTTGCAAAGTGTTTGTAAGAAAATCCAGGTAATTAGGGCTTTAGAAAATGCAAAATCCATCCACGTCGGTGAGCTGTGCTGTGCTTCCCGCGGGCCAAGACAGGATTCTGGCTCAACCTCTTGCTCGCTGGGATATGGCCGTCCCCACTCGGCACTACGAGCTCGGTGTGGTTTTGTTCAGCCGGGGACTGTGCAGACCCTGACTCGCAGCCCGCGGCCAAATGTGCACGTGGGGAGTGAAGTGGGACCTGTGGGGTCTCATCCCAGTGGGCAGAGCCCCCTGCCCAGCTCCAGCCCAAACCTCTTGAGCTTGCTGAAATGCCTGGAGAGGACAAGGCACCAAAGAGCAGATACTTTTTTGAATTTACAGCTTTTTGGTTTTTACAATGCAATAGTAACGGGGATGTTGGAATGACACTTTGTCCTTCAGCAGTAACTTTCATCCAGGGATCTCATAGCCATTTCCAGTCATTAGTGAAGGGACACCCCCAGAAGGCAGCACTGGGCCTCACACCACAGTTCTCACCACATCTTCCCTCTTTGGGAAAAGAATTACCATTGGCACACGTTTTGGCCATCTCTGAAGGCAGAAATTACCTTCTCCTTTCCCCTTCTCCTCTCCTTTCCCCTTCTCCTCTCCTTTCCCCTTCTCCTCTCCTTTCCCCTTCTCCTCTCCTTTCCCCTTCTCCTCTCCTTTCCCCTTCTCCTCTCCTTTCCCCTTCTCCTCTCCTTTCCCCTTCTCCTCTCCTTTCCCCTTCTCCTCTCCTTTCCCCTTCTCCTCTCCTTTCCCCTTCTCCTCTCCTTTCCCCTTCTCCTCTCCTTTCCCCTTCTCCTCTCCTTTCCCCTTCTCCTCTCCTTTCCCCTTCTCCTCTCCTTTCCCCTTCTCCTCTCCTTTCCCCTTCTCCTCTCCTTTCCCCTTCTCCTCTCCTTTCCCCTTCTCCTCTCCTTTCCCCTTCTCCTCTCCTTTCCCCTTCTCCTCTCCTTTCCCCTTCTCCTCTCCTTTCCCCTTCTCCTCTCCTTTCCCCTTCTCCTCTCCTTTCCCCTTCTCCTCTCCTTTCCCTTGATGTCAGCTTAGGATGTATGGTTACCATAAGAAGACCTGCAGGTTTGGGGGTTGTTTGGATGTCTGCTCACCCATGACAGTCTGACCTATCCATCTGTATGTGTTTCCCCTGCTTTTGTTCGCGGTAACTAAAGGACTAACCTTTCACCTACCAGCCTGGACAAATAAACACTGGCCCAGCAGTAGAGTGGAGCTGGTCATCTGGTTTTTGAGATCCCTTATCACAGCTCTGCAGTTGACCCTGGCCAGTTTGATACTCTTGCTGCATGTCCCATCAGAGCGCCTGTCTTTCTGCACTCAGGAAAGACTTTTCAGCTTGGTCATGCAGGAGTCCACCACTTAGAAAACTCAAAAAGTGTTAGAAAGTCACCCTGAAAACTGTCAGCTCCCAAACATGGTCCTACCCTGCTTTGGTGTGATGGGCTGGTGAGCTGTGGTTGGGTTTGTGGTGTCTTCTAACGTCTTCAGACAGATGCATGTGTCAAGTGTGACCATAGGCCCACCCGTGGCAGCAGTCTCCATGGCTTTGCTTCACCATCTCTCTGGGCGTGTTCTGTTTTGCCCTTTGGAGGCGACTCCTTTCTCTGTCACATGGCTGCTTAGCCCTGGAGATGTTCAGTGATGGTGGATGAGCAGTGCTCCATAGCACTCGCTGAGAAGCTCGGGGAGGCACACGGGCTGCGTGGGCCCGTAGCTCCTCCATCACCTGGCCACACTGGTCCCAGATTTTTTTGTCTGCTTCTCAGCAGCTGCAACAGCCTTGAGTAACCTTGGGAGCCATCTCGCACCATATGGGTGCTCCATTCCTGTGAGGGTCTCTGCTCCCTCATGCAGTTGGGGTTTTCTCTGGAGGTGCTGGGAAGTGTGGGGCACCACAAGGGGTGACAGTGGGGAGCTGTGTGGAGAAATCAGTAGCAGCTAACATCCTTCGCTAACCATTTTCATTAATTTACAGAATTGCCCTCTGTAGGCATCTGGGTCTGGTTTAAAGCAGGGTGCTAAGGACATAAATGCCGTCGAGCAAAATTAGCCAGCGTGAGCAATCCTGCTTTTTCGAATCCCTACCCACGTAGTGTGTAGAAGTGAGCGTGCGAAAGAGGGAATGTTCTGCATGACACCCAGGAGCAGTGGTGAGGCTGGTCATCCTCCCTGTGCTGTGGTTCACTTGCGATGGGCCATCCTGTGCTCGCAGCTCTGAGGGGGTCACCAGAGCTAATGGTGTGACTGAGAAGTTGTGGGTGCTGCTTTCTGGGGACGGTGGGGATCAGTGTGGTGGGCGATATCCACGCTGGGGCTTGGAAAGTCTCTGCTGCTCTAACTGTGGCTGAGGTGTCAGCTCTAAGGCCGAGCGCGCTGGTAGAAATATGTAAATATCAGCATCTTCAGCATTATATAGAATCATATAGAATGGTTTGGATTGGAAGGGACCTTAAAGATCATCTAGTTCCAACCCCCCTGCCATCAGCAGGGACACCTTCCACTAGACCAGGTTGCTCAAAGACCCATCCACCCTGTCCTTAAACACTTCCAGGGAGGAGGCAGCCACAACTTCCTTGGGCAACCTAATTATATTTGATACTTTCTGTTTCTAAACACTTGACAAATGTTTACGTATTTTCAGCAACCCTTTTCCAGCTTGGGAAAATGAGACACAGCATCTGTGAATTACTGTGCTACGTAACAAATCATTATGAGAGAGCACCTTAAGGGTTCAGTAAGGACTTGTAGGACCTAAGATTTCCTTTGCATTCCTTTAAAGCTGAAGGCAGATTAATATGAAAACTGAATCCAGTTTTGGACAGCAAGTTCAATCAGAAAAAATTGGATTCTGATGCTAATGAAGGAACTGGAAATTTTGGGGGATCACCTATCTGCGTAACATGTGTTACTGTGGTCATAAGTGATATGGTTCAAACTCTTGATTTGGTAGAAAAAGTCAGGGTTTCTTTGAAGTCAGCTGAGGACCTGGATTGCATGATTCAGGTGTAACAAAGCAACACGGGGATAACAGAAAAAATATAGGAAGGAACAGAATAAAATAGAAATAACTTCTTCCCCCTATTCATATAATATATGTATTTTATATATATATAAAAATATTCATATATTTTTTCCTTGTCCCATATCTTGTTAACTGTGAGTGTTCCTGGATTGGAAAAACCTGGAATCCAACCTTACAATTGCATTTGGTGCCAGATGCCCACTGCAGTTTCTATGTGGCTTCTTATTGCTGTGTCTTCGCTCCAAGATACCCACCACCCCCACAAACCTCTGCGGGACACCATCCGGCTGGCAGCGTGGGGATGCCGTCGGATAATCACCTCCTGGGCATGAGTGCCGTAAGAGGGGTTGTTACTGAAGCTGCTTTGCTCTTCCAGCTGCCAGAGAGCTTTCTGGAGAGCTGCTGCTCTCACTCTCCATGCTATTGCAGGCATTACTGGTCATTACTGGTTAGCCTGGAAGGACTGAGAAACTCTGGGTGGTAAAAGGGAAGATATGGTAAAATTACAAATGAGAATTTCTGAGTAGCCATTGCAGGAAGCCTGTGTGTGTGGAGGCAGGGAAGTGGCCGTGAGTACTGATGTACCTGGGCTGGCTGTGGTTCGTAACCCTGCATACGTGTGCGGTGGTGTTCCTGACGCTGAGGAAAACTGGGCCTGATGGCAGCTGAAGGAATTGGCCACTGTGCACTTAAAAGTGTCTCAAAGTAGTCAGCAATTTTCCCTTTTTTAATCATGAACCAAAAAGCAGAAGGGCAGAAGTGCATGAGCAATTCCAGCGTGCTTGTGGCACAGCTTTCCACAGAATGTGAGCACTCCGGTCGTGTCTGGAGCCACCGGAGGCTCGGCTTCCCCCTGCTCCTGCCCTGCGAGTCGCACCAGTGACCCACACACAGCCCCTTGCCTGTCCCTGCCTCTCCCGCAGCTCCCTGTGCTGTGCCAGCCCCTTATTTTTCTTCCCTTTAACAAACACCTTGTTGGCCACGGGCAGCTGCCAGGCGAGCGGCGTTCCCCAGGCCCTTGGAATGGCTCAAGCAACTTTAACTCCTTGGGTAGTCAGTGCAGTGAATGACTTTGTTTTTATGTTTTAGCGCTTTCCAAAGGCCTTGCTGACCTCCAGCCGTCAGCCCCGGCCATTTGAGGATGTGACAGCAGAATGCACGGACCCCAGTTCTGCTCCTGCTCTTTATCACCCCCTGACACTTCAGTCATCCCTGTCCCTTGTGGGTTTTGGCAAGGGCACTTGCTCATAATGTCATTCAGAAGTATTCCAGAAAAACAGTGGGAAACTCGGTACCAAATACCAACATGCCTTGTGTTGGTTGTAATTTGTAATTGTTCGTATGTGTTCCTCCCCGCTAATCCCCTTGCTGAAATTCATTATGGAGAGACAGTAACGCGCACTCAGAGAGCTGTGCTGAAGGCAGAATGACTTGGCCAAGGAAAGTAGCTATTGTTTTATGATTAAAGGAAGGGATTATATTGGGATTTCCTTGAACAAGGAAAGTCGCTGCCCCACTTTTATTGCTTGTAACAAGGGGATAATAATTACTCTCCGTTATAAAACACCTCCAGATCTTGTGCTGAAAGATTTGTGGTAGAGCTGCATGGCATTTGGGGTTGGTTATCTTAAATGGCCTGGAGTTGTGCAAACTAAGATTTCTCTGCCTTATTTTATTTCTCCTACTGGGGCTCAGACCCTGCTAAGACTATGGAAAAAATTCCCCTTCTCCATATTGGGTGTCTGACATGAGATCTTCCTCTGGAAGAGCTGGTACCAGTCACCCATCCTGTGACACTTGTCCTCTCCATGAGCGACGTCCAACCAGCTGGGATTTTGTACGGGCTTGGGAGGATGAGCAGGTACGACGGTAAGGACACAGACCAGCCCATGCCAGGGCAGCCAGGGGAAGTGGAGCTCGGTACGGGGTGCAGGCTGCCAGCTGGCTGCCACCCAGTGCTCCAGCACATCACTTCTTCCTGTGCCGCTGCCGTCCCCTCGCCGGGAGGGGTCTGAGAGAACAACTGAGTATTGTAACAGAGGTCGCTGGGGACTTGCTGTTTGTTTGGTTTTGACTCTCACTGCTGAGTTGCAGGGGTTGAGATGGCTGTGAAGGAAAGAAGCACTGGTATGTAGTCTCTGATTAAAACAAGAAAAACTACCTAGGCATTTCCTGAAGTGTCCCCAAGTGGCATCTTCTGGTTCAGCTCGTTTTTGAAGCATCCAGCTACCACCAGCTCCAGGGTGGTGATTCCAGTGTAATCAGAGTTGAATCTGTTTCCACTAAAAGTGGAAAAATAAATAAGGTTCAGTTTAGAAACAAAATAGTCCATGTAAAATTTGATTTTTGATACCGTATCTCCCTGAGTGTGTTTGCTTTTCAACATGTCTAATTTGAGACAGCTCCACATTTTACAATGTCACTCCTTTGGAGTTAAGCTCTTCCCTAAGTTGTAGGTTCGTTACCACTGTTGTTCCTTCAGATTTGGTGGAAACGTACCCTTATTTCTTCATACCTTCTTATTTTTACATAGTTGGATTTTTTCCCCATGCTACTAAGGTTTGCTTTGTTAAAACAATACTCCCAGCAAAGGAAAGTCACAGGTTGAAGTGGAATTGCAAGAGGTGGTTGGTTTGATCCACAGATTATTGACATGGTGGACCCTAAATGCTTCAAAGGCACCATTGTAGTCCATCGTGTCCGTGTGTACTTAGGCAGCTTTAATCCACGGATTACAGGTCCATAAATGCTCCTGCCGTCCCCTTCACAGCTGCTCCTGCCAATGGGAGCTGCCATGTCAAGCCAGCCATGGTGCTACACAAAAATATATCTCTTTGAAATCCACAGAGACAGGGATACAGCCCCACGTCCCTGGCAGGGCT
>NW_010291784.1:37296-39355 GCF_000700745.2 Antrostomus carolinensis | reverse complement strand
GACACGTTCTCCGGTGGAGGGGCTGTGCTGGCCGAGCTCCTGGCCAGGCTCCCACTGGCCTGCGTGGCCTGTGCTTTTCCCCAGGCACAAGGCAGGACCAGACAATAAGTTTTCAAGAGTATTTAGAAAAAGAAAAGCATACCAAACATCTTCCAGATCCTTTAAGGAAAAGTGAGTATTAAATGGCTGGCCTTCACTTTTTTCCTCTGGTCTCCCCCTAAACAACCAAACCAAGCAGCTCCCAGTAAATAAAATTTCAAAGGCGTTATTTTTCCTTGTTTGCACATTAAAAAGAACTAATTGTATTACAATCAGAATCAGTAGGCGCTTTTAAACTCCTCGGTCGCTGAGGTGATAACTCTGTGTGCTGAGGTGCGTATATTTGTGTTATATATCTCTGGAAATGAAGTGTATAATGGAAAAGCTCACAACCTCTTTACTTGCCGCGTTCCTATAATAAGTCAAAGAAGTCACACAGTGCCCTTTTATTTCCGAAGCTGGACTTAAATCACATCAATAAATCTACAGACTGATTATGAGATGCAGCATGGGTAATGTAAACAACCAAAAAAAACCCCAAAACCCCAACACACCAGAGTTTAAAAATAGGATGTAAGGAGGAAAAAAGTTAACCATCCATACAATAAAAAGAGAAGAAATGCAGCACAAAAGCACTGTGGCAGGCAGTGCCTTGAAATTATCCTCACTAAATTACAGTCGTGCACTTCCCACTCTCTGTAATTAAACATTAGGCTTTATTTATTCCAGATGCATTTGCTTCAAGTAAACCTAGATCTTTTTTGTTGTTGTTATTGTAAATCCTTTACAGGTCTCTGTGAGCTGCAGACAGTTGAGAAGTAAAGCCAGTGATTTCTGTAGATCAAGGCACTTGGAGATGACTCTTGAGTAGCACTGGCTTTGCATGTGGTGAATCTAATAGTCTTGCTGCCTTTTTACAGAGTGTTGGTGACACTGAGCCCTCCCGTGAGTGTGCGTGTCTGTGCGTGCAGTACATGCACAGCGAAGCCCCAGCAGGAGTACCCAACTGCTTTGATCCCACACAGCCAAACAAAATGGATTCTCGGTTTGCTGGGTGGGATTTCTGTGACAGGATGTAAGCGGGGAGCCTCTGATACCCTGTGGGGTACACCCTCCATAACTGCTATACTGCTTGGAAAAGCTGGCTTGCTTAGGGCAGAGGGAAATACCATAGGCTTGATCACAGAAATAAAAATGGGATGATTTTATCTGCCCCCCAGGTTGCTCGGTTCTGGCTTTGGTTGAAGATGCACCCACCCTGCTGATCCCACAGCCTGCGGGAAGAGCCGGTGAGGTTCTGCCACAGCTCTGGTTAATCTGTCCCCTGACTCAGAACCTAAGCCAGTTCCAAATCCCATTATCCTTGCTGTTTCTGCTTATAATTGCAGTTTACCCAGATATTTGCAGGCCTTTCATATAAATGAAGTTCGTTACACAAAGGTCTTAAAGGCTGAACAGAGGGCTTGTGTATGTGGGATTGTGGAAAGGTCGGGTGAAGCTCACTGCCCAAGTGTAAATCATTCAGAGGACAGGAAGGAATTGTAATCATTGTGAAATCTATGATCCGATTTAACAATAATTTTCATGAATGTGTGTGCTTATAGTTCAAGATTTATAAAATGGCCAGACTGCTGCTTTTGTTTATTTATACTTCCTGAAGGGAAAAAAAACCCAAAACAAAACAACCCTCCAAACCAAACCTCTGGCAAGGTGGTGAACTTTGAGGTGTTTCCTTTAGATCCCACTCCAAATGAACAGCGTGCATTTTTCATCTGTTGGTCGATTCAGATAAATACATACAGGCTCATTAAGTAAACCTCTTCCAAGGTGTGGCCATTGCTACCAGAGTGTTTGTGCAGCCCAGGAGCTGCTTACCTGGGGACAGGACTGCCACCTTCTAGGTTAAATTCAAAGGAAACCCCGGGCACCTGCCATGACCGCTTGCTGTCCCAGCATCGCTCAGCCTGCCTGGGCTCTGTGTCCCAGAGGCTGGGGGGCAACACTGCGCAGCCCCACCCAG
>NW_010291784.1:36567-37278 GCF_000700745.2 Antrostomus carolinensis | reverse complement strand
CCAGCCCCTACCTGAGAGGAGATGAGGAACCTCTGGATGCTCCCTACTCACAGCCTGGCTCCTCAAAGTGGGTCAGTCTGCAGGAGGGAAAAGAGAAGTGGGGGGGAAATAAGAAAAGGAAGAAAAAAGAACACTTATTTTTTTTTTTCCCCTTTCTTTTGGAAATGACAGAATATGCAAGCGAGTCCTGTTTCCTCAAGGATGTTTTCCAGTGTTGCTGTTGTTGCTGGCCTAGAGCCGCTGGCGTCTGCGCGTGCCGTCCTAGTCCCTCCAAGCTGCGGTGGGTTCTTTCCTTTCATGTCGTGCTGTGCTCGTGGTTGCTCCATGGGATCTCCCTCCTCTCTAGCAAAGCCGGGAAGGTTGGTGTCCTGGCATGGCCGGGTTGGCGAGCGATCCCTTTCCCCTGTGCCAGGCTGTGACCCCCTGGGGACCAGGGTGCCAGCTTCGTCTGTACCCACCGCCCTGCCCCTTACCCCGCAGCCAGCGTCGGCCTCGCCCAGGGCGATGGGGCAGGAGGTTTGTCATTGAGCTTGGGTTTAAGGCTCAGTTTAGAAAGAGTTTGGGGAAAAAGCGAGAGGTAAAGATGGGCCATTAGAGGGCACTTTTGCAATCCTGGAGAAGGAAAACGGTGCTTATTATTTCACGTAGGACTGTTTATTTTGGCGCTCTCCTAAATTCAGTGATAAACAGCAGGCAAATCCCTCCAGTCAG
>NW_010291784.1:34384-36556 GCF_000700745.2 Antrostomus carolinensis | reverse complement strand
ATATCAATAAAATATTGACTCAGAGTTTAAAAGAAAACAAGACGAACTTGTAGAAAAGGGAGTAAAAGGCATTGAGGTGGTGGCACAGTCTGGAGAATAAAAAGGCACACAACATATTTCATGTAATTTGCGTGGCTTTCCAGTGCAGCGCTTCGGCCTCAGCTTGTACCTGGCTTCTGAAAATGAAACCAGCTCAGAACACGGCACAGTGAGACAGGAAAATAATTTGTTGGAAGTTTCTGAGGGCGAGGTGGGAGAGCACGAATTCATGTGCTCTCATCTAGCCAAGTGCATTTTCTGAGGGACTCTATCAAAGTCATTACCTAGCAGTGAACCTGCCCAGAAAGAAACATGGGACAAACAAATGATTTTTTTTTTTTTGTTTTCCTCTTGATCTTTTTGCATGAATAAATTATAGAGGGTTTAGCTTAAAACTCTGCCAAATTATAATGAGTGCACTGCAAAAAATAAAATCTGTTTATTAACTGGTGTGAAAGGGCGGTATGACACTGACAGCACAGTTTCCAAAACCTGTCAGTGAGTTTTGGGTGTCTCTTTGCTGTTGAGGTGTCCTGCTTTTGGAAGTGTCGTGCATGATAATTGGGCTCATTTGAAGCCTCTGAAGTTGGGTATCTGAAAATGAAAGCACTCAAAATCCTATTCGCATGTAAAGGAACAAAGATGATAAAACTTGCCTTTTTCAGTAGCAGTTGACAACTTTGCAAGTTATTTCTTGTATGGGATGGGCCGGTGCTGCCTGCCCACACTGGGCAGGGATCACAGAACTAATCTTAATGTGTCTTTTGTAGTTCTTTTTAAACCAAAATGCTTTTACAATTACATAAAGAAATCAGAGACAAATCTGTACCTTATCACTACACCGCGGTTGTTAACGGGGACAGAAATGCTGTCTATGGGAGGTTTTTAATGAATTAGCTAGTGAAATTATTTAAGAAGTGAAACTTAGCCTGGGTAGTCCTATAATAAAAAGAATGTTTATTTGACTAGAGGTTACAATGCACTAGAACTGACCATGTGAATATACAAGATTGCAATTTCAAGGGGTTCATGTGGAGGACGCTGTCTGCAGAAAGTGTCAGAGTTTCTTACCTAACCAAATAATCTGCTGTAACTGTTGTGATTAAGTTGGAAAGAATTTCTTCCCTGTTGGCCAACGATAATAGTTGAAAAATCAATAAACAGTGTGTTAGAGCACACGAAACTCGTCCTGCTTTGTGGGAGGGGAGGTTTCTGCTGACTTGGGTGACTCAAGTCAGCAAGTATTTTGACTTACGATCTTTGCTCCAGAAGGTCAGATGTCATTAACTTTGCTGATAAGTATCAACGCTTCAGTCTGAATTTGAGGAAATATGTCTGTTGTCATCAAAAGCCAAGTCAGGAGCTGGCTGGGATAAATTTTGACAAATGCTGGGAAAGCTAAAGTAGGATTTAACTGTAAGTAGCAGTTGCATGTCTTAGGTAAAGCCCTTTACTCCTTTCCCTTCTGTAGGGCAGAGCACTGCAGTAACCTGTTGTTAAAACATCCCGAACGATAACAGAGCGCACAGTTGGAGAGCTGTGAGTGCTGGAGATGAAGCGTTGCAAGCCCTGCAGATGGGGAACCATGGCCCTGTGTTGTTGTCACCAGGTTCTCACTGAATAAATAAGGGCACAGTCTTCTCCAGCTGCAAAATAACTTGTGGTAGCCTCAGCACAGGTAGGGCTTCCCTGCAAGAAAGCAGGGCCAGTGGCCAGCGAGCTCACCGCAGGGCTTCCTGGCATGCTTGCTGCTTGCTGACAGTGGGCATGGGGCTTCTCCATGCCTGGCTGGGACATGACTGTGGGGGAAGCTCTGCCAGGTGAACATCAAGCATTCATTTTTATCTTTGCCGTTGTTTTCCACTCAGGAAGGGGAGGATCTGGCTGCAAATATAGGAATATGTGGTGAGCCAGGGAAGGAGAAAGCTCAGGAAGGCAGGGCAGCCCTTGTCATGAGGGAGGGCACGAGCGAAAGGAGGCAAAGATAGAATTGTGTCCTGGTGAGGGAGTTTTCAGAATACGTCACTAGTGCCTTACTGTTACTTTGGGGTTGTTACGTGTTTTCTCTTCCCTCTTGCATCACAGATTTCAGAGGGAAAGTGGAGAGATGAAGGACAGGGACTGAGCTGGGCA
>NW_010291784.1:26218-34349 GCF_000700745.2 Antrostomus carolinensis | reverse complement strand
GAATGCGCTGAGGTAACAGGGATGGGGACAGCAGAGAGGATGGGGTGAGTGAGGGGGACCTGCGCTCTTGGTGGAAGGAGCAATTAAATAACCACCATGTTGGAGGCAGAGGAAACAATATGAGGGTGAAGATAGCCCTCTGTGGGCTTTACTGGCGTCAGGGGACCTGCTGTCCTGCACGGGGACAGCTGCGGTTAGCCGTACGGGGAGCAGGATGGACAGCAGGACAGGCAGATGCCGCAGCCTCCTCTGCGCAGGGCGAAGGGGAGATAGAGGCAGCAGGGAGGGGGGATTTGGGAAGATTTTGTCAGGAGCTTGGGGGTGAAAAAGAGGACAAGCCCCCGTGCTGCCTGTAGCCAATTCCCAAGTGTTTGGGATGCCGGTGCTCACGGCAAGCTTCAGCAGGGATGTGGTGATGATGAGAGGGGCAGAGCAATTCTGTTGTGGCTTAGACTACATCATGCCACTTCTCAAAGAGCTTTATGTTTGCTCTTTTTACGTAAAATATTAGGAAAAGGTCAAATGGAGGAGGGAGAAACCAACAATTTCAACAGCAGATTTGATCTTAAAGGTAAAAAGAAATGGAGTTTGTTAAAAAGCCGTAGTTAACTTACAGCGCACTACAAGGAGCGGTGCATGGCTGCACAATTCAGCCAAGTAACAAGAAGACAGGCTGAGAGAGGTGGGGCTGTTCAGCCTGGAAAAGAGAAGGCTCCAGGGAGATCTTATAGCGGCCTTCCAGTGCCTGAAAGGGCTACAAGAAAGCTGGGGAGGGACTTTTCATAAGGGCAGTTAATGACAGAACAAGGGGAAATGGGTTTAAGCTGGAAGAGGGGAGGTTTACATTAGATAATATTAGGAAGAAACTCTTCACTGTGAGGGTGGTGAGACACTGGCCCAGGTTGCCCAGAGAAGCTGTGGCTGCCCCCTCCCTGGAAGTGTTCAAGGCCAGGCTGGATGAGGCTTTGAGCAACCTGGTCTAGTGGAAGGTGTCCCTGCTGATGGCAGGGGGGTTGGAACTAGATGATCTTTAAGGTCCCTTCCAACCCAAACCATTCTATGATTCTTTGATTCTATGAAGATAAAACTGTTCCAGCCAGCTCAGCTTTTTATCATGCTTCTCCGCAAAGCCACCAGCTAACAGAGTTTAGGTAACGGCCTAAAACTCTTCTTTTCTAATTTAAAAAAAATGCTTTCATTTAGTGATTTCAACTCACTATACTGGTACCTGAAATGGGCTTTGTTTCCCCCCTACCACCCCCCCACACCAGAGCCATTACAGATGAGATCATCTGCTGTACTGAAAGGAGATTTCCAGCCTGTCCCACTGTATATGTTAGGGTAGTCATTACTGACCTAGTTGTAGACATAATAATGAAAGGCTGAGATTATGAATTATTATGCCTAATTTGTAAGGGATTCTCTGCTTTTGTGTTTTGCAATTCCCATCAGGCCTGAGGATTAAGCCCTGCTGAATCGCATGCTAATACCAATGTGCTTTGAACATGTGTGGGTTTGTATCACATGTTTTCCTAATTCACTATTTTTATAAAGAACGATTTCACTGGAAATATTTACTTTTCAAAAGATTGTTGGAAGCCCAACCAGGATCTCCTAAGGAAAGTCAAGTCAGTTTCCTCTCCATCTGCTCCGTGCTTACTCTAGCTCCCGTGTCCAGCGAGCGCTGTCTCTGCTGTGGCAAAACATCAAACTGTAGCTCCACCAAAGTATGTGGAAGGCATTTGCTCTTTGTTAATGAGAGGGAGAGATACCAATTAGCAACCAGTGTGCAGGCTTGCTTTCAATTACAGTTCAGGATGGAAAAATCTGATTTACATACTTTATCCAAGCGCAGTGATGATGTGAGCTTAGTCCTCGCAATCTGTATCGCTAATGCTCGCACGGCAGTACAGCGAAGGGGCTGGCAAAACACGAAGTGCATGCGGCGTTGTCACCGGTACACCCACGTTTCAGGAGGAAATCAGCCCACAAGAGCCACACCAGTTTGCAGCTGGCTGAGTCAGTGACCACTGGTCACAAATAAACGGGTGGTTCACCACCATCTTACCCACCAGCGTGGGACAAGCTGGTGGGAGCTCCTGCTGTGTGTGGTGCAGCTCTCCTCAGGTGGGATTCCATGTCTTTGCTGTAGGATGCTCCTGCTGCACTGCCCGCTGCTGCTGCTGCTGCTGCTGCCACTCAGCTCCAGGCCCCAGAAGTTACCCACCAGAGATGAGGAGCTCTTCCAGATGCAGATCCGGGACAAAGCATTTTTTCATGATTCGTCAGTCATCCCAGATGGAGCCGAAATTAGCAGCTACCTCTTCCGAGACACACCTAAAAGGTATGTCTGCCCAGTTCAAGTGGGGAAGTTGTACTTTGAAGATAGTAGCTTTATTTGCTGGATGCTTTGAAATAAAAATTGGATCCAAACCAGAAAAATACAAATGCCAGCGTTCTGTCTGGTGAAGTAAAGAACAATGCGAGTTTCCATCCCAATCTGGCCTCCCCAGCTGAGGGTCTATCTGATTTATTTGATTTCTGGAACAAGCCCAGAGCTCCCGCAGACCACAGAAGTCTCCTGAAGTGGGGCCACTAACCATGTCTGGAGGCAAAGGGAGCGGGAAGGAAATTAGAAACTACAAGCTTACCCCACCATGCTTATCTTTCTTCATTATTTCATATTGTGCTTTAAAGAAGCAGTGTGAGCCAGTCTGGTTGGAACTCCTCACTTCCCAACCTCAACCCTATGGGTAAGAAAATACTGAGGTTAGACTGGGGAAGAGCCTGAGGCTCCAAAGAGGTCAGGGAAGACCAACATTGCCACCTTCCTCCTCATATCACACACCTTAAGCCTTCAACGGTGCGAAACACTGTACAATAAATGACACAATGCTTGAGGGATGTGGGAGGACAGCTGAATGTGTATGGATCTGTATGTGCTTCTAGGGCCCTTCCCTGGACGTAGCACCTGTGAGGGTGTCATAGCACTGGGACAGGCTGCCCAGAGAGGTTGTGGAGTCTCCATCTCTGGAGATGTCCAAAACCCGCCCAGATGCTTTCCTGTGTAACCTGCTCTAGGTGACCCTGCTTTGGCAGGGGGGTTGGACTAGATGATCTCCTGAGGTCCCTTCCAACCCCCACGTTTCTGTGATAAAATGCGTGTCCTGCTTTGAAGAGCACATCCCTAAATTCCAGGAAAGATCCCGTTTCCCTCATTTATATCTTTGTGACCATTTATACTGTATATAGTTAGTGTAGGGGTGAAAAGTGAAGCTGAGGGCAGGAGGCCAGAAACCCCTCTGCTGTGTCTTGACAAGCCAAGTGTGAACTTTGCAGCACCGTGTTAGTGGGGGGACTCCCCTCGCCTCCTTAGCTCTTACCCACTGGCCTTTCCATGTTCCTTCTGCACGCGCTTCCCTGTAAGTAACACTCTTGTCTCTGTTGCCCCACCAAGATCAACCTTGATCACGTCAAGTCAGTCCCTGCCGGTTGGCTGCCATCAGGATTTATTTATGTATGGGTCTGTTAACCTTCCCCTAGGTATTTCTTTGTGGTTGAAGAGGACAACACTCCCTTAGCAGTGACAGTGACACCATGCGATGCCCCTCTGGAGTGGAAACTGAGTGTGCAAGAGCTCCCAGAGGAAGCCAGCGGAGAAGGTTCAGGTAACAAACGACCAACGACTTCCCTTGTGCCTCAGGGACGTGCTTTTCCCCTGGATGCAAAGCCCCTCAGACCAGTCTCAGTCTGACGCTAAGCCTCGCAGCAGGTCCATCTTTATGATCTCCTGCTGTTTGGATCTTCAGCCTCAGTCTTGCTGTGGTGCAGGAATCTGGCAGCAGGTAGCAGCATGAGAAGGAAAAGGTCTGTAAAAAAGTAAAAGTAAAAGCTGAGGTTATACTTATGGAGTGCACTAGATGCTGCCACGACAAACTGTGTTTGCCCAGAGTAACTTGGCTTCACAGGGACTTTGCTGTGAGCTGTACACACAAGATAAGAACTGGAGAGACAGGGTTGGGATTGCAGCAGGGCTGAGCCTCAACCCTTTGAGGGGACACGTCTGTAGACACGGAGTTTATTTGCAGATAAACATGTATCTACTACTGAGAAGAGAAAAGGTCTCTGGCTTCCAGAGCCTCTCACACAACTCCTAAATGTCAGACACACCACACTGTGTTACATACACACCACTGTGTTGTATACACATCTTTGGCTCCCACCGTATTTAGGCACAAAGTTTTAGTGTGACTCTGAGGGCCAAAGCGAAGGGCCCAAGCCCAGAAGCAGGCAGCGGTGTCAGTACCCCTGGGGAGCTGCATGGCATCCCCAGCTTGCATGCCTGAAGTAGTCTAGTGGAAGGTATTAGCTACCATTCACAAAGACTCCACTGATACTGGTCAGGTGCAGTTTCTTTTGTGTTTGGCTTGAACATGAGTGTCAAACCAGTTTCCCTCTCCGATGTGATGGAAGCATCTTCTTCAGAAGACAAAACCTTCCTTTTTCATCTCACTTTTGTATGTTACATAGAAGTGTCTGTTAGACTTTTCTCATATTTGCAGACTGTGTCTGTACAAATATTTTTCTTTGTTTATAATCTAGGTGAACCAGAACCTCTTGAGCAACAGAAACAGCAGATTACTAATGAGGAAGGCACAGAGCTGTTCTCTTACAAAGGCAATGATGTTGAATACTTTGTGTCCTCTAGTTCCCCATCTGGTTTGTACCAACTAGATCTGCTGTCGACAGAGAAAGATACACATTTTAAAGTGTATGCAACCACTACTCCAGAATCAGACCAACCTTATCCTGAATTACCTTACGATCCCAGAATTGATGTCACTTCTCTGGGACGTACAACAGTGACGCTGGCATGGAAACCAAGTCCCACCGCCTCCTTACTGAAACAGCCGATTCAGTATTGCATAGTCATCAATAAAGAACACAATTTCAAAAGCCTTTGTGCTGTTGAAGCCAAGCTCAGTTCTGATGATGCCTTCATGATGGCTCCAAAACCAGGTCTGGATTTCAGTCCGTTTGACTTTGCCCATTTTGGCTTTCCCTTAGACAACAACTCTGGTAAAGAACGTGGTTTCCTAAAACCATCAGCAAAGTTTGGGCGCCAAACATCCTCAAAGCCGAGAGTTGACCTACATAAAGTTTGTATTGGGAACAAGAACATCTTCACAGTGTCAGACCTGAAGCCCGACACGCAGTACTACTTTGACATGTTTGCCATAAATACCGACACTAACATGAGCACTGCATACGTTGGCACCTTTGCCAGAACGAAGGAGGAGGCTAAACAGAAAACAGTCGAGCTGAAGGACGGCAAAGTTACAGATGTATTCATCAAGAGAAAGGGAGCCAAATTTCTACGTTTTGCTCCTGTTTCATCTCACCAAAAAGTCACCTTCTCTGTTCATTCATGTCTGGACGCTGTTCAGATCCAAGTTAGAAGAGATGGAAAACTTCTTTTGTCTCAAAACGTAGAGGGTGTGCGGCAGTTCCAGCTTCGGGGAAAAGCAAAAGCTAAATATCTCATTAGGCTGAAAGGAAGCAAAAAAGGTGCTTCTGTGCTGAAGATCCTGGCTACAACAAGGCCTAACAAGCAGTCATTTCCTTCTCTTCCTGAAGATACGCGGATCAAAGCCTTCGACAAACTCCGCACGTGTTCTTCGGTCACGGTGGCATGGCTGGGCACGCAGGAGAGAAACAAATTCTGCATCTACAAAAGGGAAGTGGATGACAATTACAATGACGAACAGAAGAAAAGAGAGCAGAACCAGTGCTTGGGTCCAGATACGAGGAAGAAATCAGAAAAGGTTCTCTGTAAATACTTCCACAGCCAGAACATCCAGAAAGCAGTGACCACAGAGACAATCAGAGGCCTGCAGCCTGGCAAGTCCTACCTGCTGGACGTTTATGTGATAGGGCACGGCGGGCAGTCCGTGAAATATCAGAGCAAACTGGTGAAAACAAGGAAGTTCTGTTAGTGCCCCTGTACTTAGAAATCTATGGAACTCCAGTCTGAACGTTCTCCTACTTCCAAGTATGCGGATTGACTACTTGCACAGCTGAGAAGTTGTGACCTGTATTTGTACTGTGTAGAAAAGATATCAACTTGTATATTTATGTTTACATAAGTAATTGTTTGGAGGAACTGAGGCTGGTGCTCTCTGGTAGCATCTGGCAACGGTATTATTATCATGTGTGTGGTGACCCACATATGATGCTCAGTAGATGTCCAAGGTAGCAGGAAACCTTGAAGAAACTGGCACTCCTTTGCTTCCATATTGCATGAACTGCTTCTAAATTATTTTATACTTAAAAGGCTGAGATACATCATTCGTCCACCTTGTTATTCACACACAAAACTCGCAGACATACACCCTTTCTCTCAGTGTAGATGGTAGGGTTTCTGTAAATTATTTTATAGGGTCTTGTTTTAAATGTTTGTTTCTATGATTGTAAACTATTAAAATCTCTCCCCAATAAAATACAGATCTCAACTAAGTATTAACTGGGCTGCACATGAAGCAGTTTCATTGCTAATGTAAATTCTTACCTAGCTGATGTTCATGTTTAAATACTGTATGTATTTCATGTACAAAGTTGCCATAACGTTATATTCCTGTACATAAAATTAAAAATATTAGATTCTATATTGTTTCTTTTTTCTTGACATTTCTAAGGGGGCAAACGGATTTGGGGACAGAAGAGGCGTGCTGGAACTTAAACTGAATTCAGCTAGGACATGCCTTTTTTGTTGTTCTTCATCTTTTTGGGCAAGGTGGCTGAAGTCCAGTACAACTACTGGTGTTACTGAGTCAATTAAAATCTGGAAGGAAGCGCAGGCCATTGAAGGAGCAGTATTTGTGGCGTTCTCTGGGCCTACAGTAATACAGGCACTAAAGGAGCAGGACAGCACAGAGAAGCTTCACTTGTCCCAGGTGAGAACGGATCCTGTTTCATCATGGTTGTGAGTGCCACTAGCACTTCACAAGGAGCTTGCAGTCTGAGTTAGAGAGACCATACAATTCAAATGAATAACACACCAGAGAATCAGTTGTTATTTTTGTTAGATTATCGTTGAAAACATTGGCTTTCTGAATTGGATGCTGCTGGTTTTGATGCAGTAATAATAAACTGAGAGGATTTCCATTGACAAGAATGGTAGTGCTAAGAAAAAAATGTGTACTTTCATTCAAATTGCAGTTATTTCCATTGTGTAGATTTCTTTTTAAAATAGTAAATGTCTGGATCTCATATTTTCTAATTATTTTATTTGTTTTTCCCCACATCACCTTCATTGACTCAGAAAATTGTATCGAGTTGCTTAATGGCAAACACACTTCTGAGAAGCAACAGAGCAGCCCCATTTCAAGTGGCCAAGAGCAGGACAGGTACTGCCTCAGTCCCAGCATTACAGTAAGGGACAGGGACTCGGGACGGGTGACTGAAAACTTCTTTCTTGGTCCCATTGTATGTATCAGTCTGCAGCACTCAGGCACTGGATGTCAGGGCTTATTCAAAGACAGACTCTGTCTCTTCCTTAGGTGCCTGTCCACAAAACATCTCCCTGCTGTGGCTTTAGCACTTGCAGCCCTCTGAAGATGAGGGAAAGGGACCAAAATCTACATAAAGGCTGAAAGCAGATTCCTCTTAGGCTGCTCACAGGGAAGACAACAACTCTCCATCCCTGCAGAGGTGAGCTCCAGTTCTCCTTGGCCCCTTAGTGCTGAGCTCTTCAGGATTTCCTTCTCCTCCCCCCAGCACGTTTCAGTTTGCAGACCGGTGGGCGGCAGCAGGGTTTCGTGGCTGCACAAGCTTCCATGCCGTTCCACATCCCAAGTGTGCTGTGACGGGTCTCCAAGAAAGAGGCAGCTACTGTATGAAGACTGATCAGAAGATGCCTGCTGTGTTTAAAGTAATTATATAATAAACCTAATAACTGAAATTCCGATTTCTCCAGAGATGATCTCCTCTCCTCATTTGAAAACATCTCTCTGATATCTTAAAGTGAATGGCTTCAGTAACATGTGCCTGCTAGATTTCATTACCAGGCCAGGGCGTAGATGAGCAGTAGATGACTACAGCTGGGAATCACTCAAGAATGGGACTGTGATAC
>NW_010291784.1:22726-26178 GCF_000700745.2 Antrostomus carolinensis | reverse complement strand
TCACTGTCCAAAAAGCTACTGAATCCTTCAGTTGAAGGCAACACTTGGATTTTTTTTTAAGTATTTCTCTGTTCACTGGTGCCATTTTTGTGAGTAATGGTACCCCTTGCATTGGCCTGTTGCAATGTTTTCCTGAAAACATGTTTCATCACCATTCCAGTTCTATTTGTTCCCTTTAGACAAATTTCTCTGGATATTAGTCCAGCTCATCTTGGCTTTTCTGCCTGCTAACACTTAATGTTTGCAGTATGTCACAAAATGAAAAAATTCCCCAAGGTGAGTGCATTTTCTATTTCTGAACACTACATTTTCGAAGAAAAATGTCATGATATTTGTCTTTATTCCCACTGGAATTCTTCTTTTCCCAAACAACTAGCTCTATTTATTCTTATGGATTAAACTGAGACCATACTAGTGTCACACCTACTAATCAACCCATTATTATTCAGGTCTTAATGGAGTCAAGTGGATCTGAGAGAGGGAGTTCTTATTTTGAAAGGATGGAGTGAAAATAAGGGCACCAGTCTTTATACAGTGCGAATACAAGTCACCCTTAAGTGGGAGATGACTGAAGTGGGTATTCAAGTAAAATAGGTATTATCTACTGGGAAAGCTCCAGACTGAGCATTTGTGAAGCACAGAGCCCACCTAAGGTGTCAGAGCATGGGTGACCTTTCCTCACACCCCATTGCTGCCAGTCAGTTCACACAGTTCAGACTATATGTGTCTTTATCCTCTGGCTTACCTCATCACCAATTTACAGCTTTTTGTCTACCAAGAAATAAAACAAATCTACAGATTCATTTTGTGTCAGCCACAGAAAAACAATAACTTTGAACTGCTGCCCAACATTGGGTCTGACTTAGTCACAGATCTGGATCCTGTTATTAAGCCACTGTCACATCTGTATCCCTAGTTTCACATCAAAACATACAGGAAAAACTTCTTAAAGCATATAATAGATTGATACCTGGCATAAAAAGTCAAAAAATCTGGTATATCATATACAAATACATTTAACATAATAAAAGGTTTTTTAAGCACAAGGCTAAAGAGGTAATTCAAATAGAAACATAAGCTTGGAAATAGAAGGTTAAATGGAGTTCAGCATTTGTATTGATGGTATGCATCCCTTTGGGGAAAAAAATGCCATGCTGGAATTGCAGTTGAGGAACATGCAGGGCTACAGGAAAGCTGTATACGGTGGCCCACCCTGTGGCAGCACCTCATTAAAGCTTTACCTACTGCAGGACTAACAGAGAACAACTCCTCTACAGATTTGTTGTTGTTGTTTTCAAAACAAGTAAAGAGTCATTGAGCCATTACATGCCACAGCAAGATAATCTTCCACACCTTCATCAGTCAAAGTGGAGCTCATCTAATTTTACTGATACACTTACTGACAAATCTGGCAGCAGTCTTCAAAAAGCCCAAGGACAAAATGGTCCACAAGTTACAGAACACAAGTTAAGGTTATGATGGTACCAAAACTGTAGAATACATCAGTCGGTTATACACACAGACATACAACTTCATTTCAAGATCTCACTTGTAAAAACATTGTATGGGTCTCAGAGCTATATTTGTTTGGGATGCAAGTAGCGATTTTAAGACTGATAACATACCAGGGAGAAAGAAAATCCTTATTCAGAACAGCAGGTGTTTTTACCTCTGCACTTGGAAAAAATATGCAATAGTTGTGGTTGCTCAAAGTCCTTTGAACATTTAGCTTTGCAGTTACCATGTTTTAATACATTCAGTTAATTGGGATGTGAAAATGCCTATTATCTAATTCAGTACATAAACAATGATGAGCAACTGTGGACTAGGAACCTTGAACTCTTCTTTCTCTCCCTCTCTCTGCTTGGAAATCTATTCATAAACCTTTGCCATAGCAGAGATTAGCCCTCAAAGTTTGTGGCAATACAGGCATCTTTGGTCTGACTGACCACACAGAGATTGTCCAGATCCGCACAGCACAGACAGTAATTTGGTTTCTCAGTACTACCTCTATTAATTCAAATTACTGTGACTTCAGAGACATTAAGAAGTAAAGACACATTTCAATAAAGCGTATCATTTACACTTGCCTTGTACTGAGTAGAGAACACGAGGCTGAAGGCTGGTGTTCTATGCTATGAAAAGCTTTTACCATAGGTTAAAGACTGGCAGTCATCAAATGTTACTTGGATAGTATATGAGTAGCAGTAAGCTGTTGGTCTTTGACAGAGCCTTAGGAAAAGTCAGTATTCACCCACCCATTTGGTTCAGTTGGAGAAGCCATCTCTTCTATTTTCTACAAGCATTTTTATCTTGTCTTGTAAAAAATATACTGCTCCTAATAAAACCAGCAACAAACCTTGCACTGGTGAATGCAGTGTTTATTTCCAAACGCCAGTTGTCACACAGTTCTGCTAAATCTGGCCAGCAAGCCTGCTCGGGTTTTAAGGCTACTTTCAAAAAGCACTCCTGGTGAAAGAGTTACTTCAGGGAGACCTTCTTCTTATGTCTCCAATAAAAGAATTGAAACCCACAGTTTCATCATGAATGCGTATTTTATCTTCTCACTTGGCCAGCACCAGGAACATAATTCATGTTTGAAAACTGTGGTGTCTCCTCGCAGTGTTTTTGTCTGCTTCAGAAACGCAAGCCCGTTCCCAGAGAAGTCAAACAAACTCACTCCTGGCATAATGAATGAAATTAGCAAATGAATCACAGAATCACAGAATGTCAGGGATTGGAAGGGACCTCAAAAGATCATCTAGTCCAATCCCCCTGCCAGAGCAGGAACCTAAATGAGATCACACAGGAAGGCATCCAGGCGGGGCTTGAATGTCTCCAGAGAAGGAGACTTCACAACCTCCCTGGGCAGCCTGTTCCAGGGCTCTGTTACCCTCACTGTAAAGAAGTTTCTCCTCAAGTTTAAGCGGAACCTCCTGTGTTCCAGCTCACACCCATTGCCCCTTGTCCTACCACTGGGCATCACTGAGAAGAGCCTGGCTCCATCCAAATGAAGAAGCTATGCTGGGAAGGGTTACTTTGCTGAGAGCACTGCATACTGGCTCTTGGGCCAGGGGACTATTCACAATTTCCCCGGTTTCTGTATCCATTTAATTAGGAGCTACCTGGTACAAGTGGTGTCAGTTGGGTGCCTGTCTTTTGAGTTGGTGCTCTGTGTCCACACAGAGACCTGCTGTGGCTGGAAGTCAGCGTAGAGACAGGGGTTCCCCTAAGCAGATCTCCTTTCAGGATTTGGGCTTTAAACTATGAGGCCCTCTAGAGAGTACAAGGACCATGTGAATCGACAGCATTTGATAAATAATGTGTGTAGACTAATTTCAATTGTTTCTTTGGCCAAGAATATATTTGACTATTTGGGAAAGGGAGGTTGGTTGTTTTCTTTTTCCCCCAATAGTTTTGGTGAAATAAAGTGGACAATTAACTGTGTATTT
>NW_010291784.1:7537-22690 GCF_000700745.2 Antrostomus carolinensis | reverse complement strand
TCCTGCAGTTCCAAGCTAAAATGAACAGATAAAGCCTTGGCATATGCAAAGAAAATATTTGATAAGATTCTGGATGCCAAAGTATACATGAAGTTCTTGGCCTAGTGTGGAAAGTTAGGAAGGACTGGAGTACTCCTGAGGTATTAACATTTTCTTTTATGTCCTCTTCCATTTCATAATGTTTGCTACTACTTAAGAAGTCTCCTGGCATTCCAGTGATGTTAGAAGGAGGCTAGAGGAATGTGATTTTTTTTTTTCTTGCCTATTATACACTGATTTTTTTTGACTCTTACTTCTTCCCACTGCTTTTCACTGAAACACATCTTCTTAGAGGGTGCAGCAGAATAAGATGCACAGTTTTGCCCAATAAACAAATTCAGAGCAATTTCACTTCCTTTTCTGGGAGGCAAGTAACAATAATTGTGTTAAAAAACACAGGGCTGTGGCATATCAGCAAAGCCACTCCTGAGGCCCTAGAAATCTGAGGAAAACCCTGTAAAAACCCCTTTCTCTGCTGGTCTTCCCTCTTCCATAGACTTTTTACAGCAATATGGGAACAAAATAAAACCACACCAAAGAAGATGGATTTTTTCCATCTGCTTTTACCTCGCTTTCACTGATTTGAATGGCTACACAAAAGTGGAAGCCAGTTCCACAGAGAAATGTCAGCCTGCTCTCCAGGGCATGTGGCTGCTCCTCAGCCCCACTGAGCCTGGGAGGATGCAGCTGGGCTTCATTACCAGCCCCACCACTGGGGCCAGGTGACCCTGCTTCCTTTAACAAGCCTTTTAACATGAACTATAAAAGATGCCTGTCCTGGCTTGGGAGGAGGGAGGATAAGAGTGAGTTGTTAGAGGTAGGCGTGTGAGTCTGGTTTTTGCCTTTTTAAGTAAAATGGGAATTTTCAGATTTGTAGGGCTTTGGTTTTTGGCTCTGATGGGGAGATTGATTTATTGTTATTATTTTCATATTGGAGTTTCAGCTAATGTGGTCCTATTAAATAAAATACTTCCTTCTCTTTTTGCCTGAAAAGTGTATGACCTTTTTACCTGTATTAGGTCTGCTGAGCCCAC
This sequence comes from Antrostomus carolinensis, assembly GCF_000700745.2. NCBI lineage: Eukaryota > Metazoa > Chordata > Aves > Caprimulgiformes > Caprimulgidae > Antrostomus > Antrostomus carolinensis. The sequence continues at coordinate 21,617 of NW_010291784.1, read as the reverse complement.
TAACCTCATGCATTACAGGCTTAGTATAAACTATGATGTCTCCTTACTTTAGAAAATAAACAATAGAATTCTGGAAATCTTTCTCTGCTCTCTGAATAAACAATTAGTAAGTACTTCAGATCATAAATATGTGTTGATAATATAATGGCAAAGCTGTTAAAAGGCTGATACAGAGGAAATAATTAATTGCTGTTTTTTGAGGATATTAATGTTGTGTTGACACACATGCTGAGTCTCATCACTTATTTTGTCCACCCCTGCTATGCCTGTATTATTTAAAAAGGATGGTAGTTCAGACTTTTCTTATGTGGCAGTAAGGGTAGGTCTTGGGCTGCTTAAGGTTACAGGTATTCAGAGACTTAATTTGTTTTAATCTGAATAGGAACTAAACATATCTGTATCATTTGCATATGTATATTTATATTGTTTGGTTGTTTAATTACAATGCTAGCTACGTACTTAGTGCTTGAAACATGATGAAAAATGTGAAGTAAGCTTTTTAAAAATATAAAGATTGTCTTGGCTTTTGCTGTATCAGGCAGAGGTGTGAGCATTTTCTCTGATGTTGTTACAGCCTGTATTACTGAGAAAGTCTCTTGCTCCAGACAGCTGAAGTGAAATCTCCAGTCTTCTGAAGTCAATGGTTTGTTTCTTGACTACATCAGTCTTGTACTTCTAGAAATGGTTTCAGTGTAAGCTATATAAAAGGGTCCCATCCCAGATTCAGTAGATGCTCATGCATCTTCCCACTACAGGAAATCACATTTGGTATGTCAGGCTTTTCCAGAAGGCATTAGTTCTCATCAAAATTACTCCTACTAATTTTGATGACAGGAAGGTCCAGCCATCATTGAACACTTTTGAAAAACCTGCCCTAGGTACTCGGGATGCCAAGTAAGTGATGGCACATACAGAATTTGACAGGAGAGCTTACACACTACTTGTGTCCTGTTGCAAGTGAAACCTCTCAGTTATTAGTAATATGTAGTATAATACCTGCTAGAAGTAAGCAGGCATGTGCTTAGTTGTTTCGCTTACTAAGAGAAACGTGCGTTTGTAGCAATGGGCAGCTGAAATAACTGTAAATGTCGGCTCCAATGGCTTAGCTTAAATAAATGTTGACAGGATTATTAGCTATTAATCTTACAATGCATACTTTCCTAAAGAACCTGAATTCTCATTTTAATTGTGTCAAAATTCTTCTAATTCTAGCAAGAATTAGAAATTCTTCATTAAATCATAAATGGGAAAAACTGCTTTAGCCTGCTTTGCTTCTAGAATGAGAGACAAGAAATTATTCTGCTTATTCTTAAAGTAAAGGCATGGGGTTTTTTTTTTTGGGGGGGGGGAAGATCAGAGAGTCTGGATTAGAAAATGGTGCTCAGTGGTTTAACTTAATTCCTAATTCATACCTATTTTGTTACCTGTGCTGTTCCACACCTGGGATTGCACACTACTTCAGGTGAAAAAAAGGGGTGGAGAACAAAACCTGAGATTTAAATGTTTTGCAAACTAAAAGATTTTAGTTTCTCCCCCCTCAATTCCTTTAAGTGTTAATGTTTACAGCACACTCATTTCTACTTGACTTCCCCACTCCTCTGCTTTTTCAAGCTGCTGTTTTAAAAATGTTGCATTCTCCTGTTAAGCTGCAGCACTTGTGTCTGGCTGTGTAATTTAAAGCTATATGTAGTCGAGAAGCTGGGCTTTTCACATTATTTCCATAGTAAACCTTTTCCCTGGTAGCTCCATGTAATCGAGGAGAGCCTTTCATTTGTTGTCTTTAGGCACTTTATGGATTTTAGTGTGTTTTAGAGTTTCAGTGAATCTGTGAAAGGCTATGATAGGAACTTATAAAATTCAGAGATGGTTTAGTCTTCTAAATAAGTGTCTAGACTGGTTTATAAACTTGTGGTATTAATCCTGTCAGAGATGCAAGTTCTTACTTCATTTCATCTGTTCAATGGTTCCAAAGCCTACTTCGGAAGAATGCTTTTATCGTGTCTCTGAAGTCCATAGAACTGGTTATAATAATCATCATCCTTAGCTTGCCTGGACAATCACTGCTGATACCAGGGTGTGTGGGACATATTCTCCCCCTCCTTTTTTAAGCTCTTTCTTTTCAAGAGAAATGTTTGTAAATGCAAGTTTAAGTCACCCTGGTAGGTTTTTGAATGCAGCTAGTTACTACTTTCCAGCACAAATTGGTCTTTAATGGTAGGTAACTGTCTGTTTGACAAAAAAGGGGCTTATTTATCTCATAATAGGCATGAGTGAATAATGAACATATAGTTGGCATTCTGATCTTGCAGTTGTGTATTTTGGAAAGTCCACTGATTTACAATTTGATTTCTGCCTGCTGAAAAGCACACAGTTGAGGTAGCCTTTGATGAACTGTTAAATAAATGTTTATCGTTCACTTCAAAAAGATATCCTCTCCTCCTCTAAAGACTTTCCTTACTGATCCTATCTACTGTGAGGAAAACTGAAAAAGAACAGGTGGAAATGTTATTACTTGAATGCTTGCTGTTTATAGACACAAAATAGTATGCCTATTAAAAAGGATGTTACATCTCAAAGCCAGATAACTTATCATCAGGAAGGGATGATGTTGGTGGGAGGGTGTTTCCTTTCAGGCAGTTAAACATGGTTCTTATTTGGTGCTTTGGTGGAATCAGGACTTACTCATCCTCTGTGTCCTGGGGCATTAATTAAATCTTTGAGGACACAAGGATGAAGACCCTGCTGAGTGCAGGCAGGGCTAGCACATAGGCTGTGAGCACTCCTGGTATTTTTCCTCCCACACACACATGCATATGCCAGCTGCAATCTGGCCCAATTATTATTACTGTGTTTATTCCCCTCAATTTCCCATCACACAACTGGGAAATTGAATGTAAAATAAACACAAATACATTTACTTCAAGTTGTTTTGCATAGTATTATAATTAGAAGCCAGAGACAACTTTCCCTTCATCGTTGACAACAAGGCATTGTTTCTCCTCTCGATTTTTCTTTTCCCAAGTACTGTCTCTTCATAGCCAAAAGCTTTTTGGGTTTTGGGTTTTGTTTTTTTTTTTAAATGTTTGACATGTTTAAAACTGATGAGCAGGTACACTAAGCTAATGCATATATTGTGCTGTTCTAGAGAACTAGTTTAGTCTGTCTTGAGAGCAGAAGCAGCTGCAGGCTGCCTGCAGATGTTGACCGGATGGACAGTTGCTCATGAGTGATTCCATTATGTTTCTTCAGATCCTTTTTTGAATCATGTTGGGCAACTGCTCCTCTCCTCTAATGGCTTCCTTATGTTCTTTCACCCTCTCTTGTTCAAACTGTGCAGCTGGCTGCCAGGGAGGACAGCACAGTGACAATGGCTGGTGCAACACACTTTGCAGGCAGATGATGCGTGACAGTGTATAGACAATACAGTGGTTCTGTTTCCTCTGTAATTAGAGACTGCTGAGTGCCAGCTAATTCGTCTCATGCCTTCTCCAGAGAGGGTGAAGCAGACCTAAAGGACATGGAGAAAACATAGTGCCTGCTGCTTGGGTTTAAGTAGTAGGTTAAAGCAAGTTACAACTGTTTCTGGGTCCTGTTTAGTCGTAGGTTCCCTGTTGGTATTGGCAATCAAAGCCCCTTTTCTCATCGTGTTTTGGAGATGTTTGAACACTTTCCTCTGGCCTCGCTCGAGTGGCATTACAGCTGGTTGTGTAATAGCTCAGTCTAGTGTTCATAGCATGCTTTGCAGGAGCTTCAGAGGTTTTGATCAGCAGCTCCTAGTTTGGATGAAATATGGGAGAAGTGGAGAAAGACTGGAAAGTTAGAAAATCCTCATGCTGACTTTATATCCAAATGTGAAGTAATTGCTTCTGATATCGTTGCTGTTCCTGAGCTCAGACTGTGTCCTTGTGCATAGCTTGTGATGTTCTCACTTCTCTCACCCTTCTCTAAAAGGTAAAGCTTGACAAAGCCACTACTTATATGCTGCACGTAGTAGCTATGTATTAGTCATCATAATTAAATGAAACACCAAAATATCTGTCATTTAAAAAAAAATTAAAATCTGACCAGAGCTTGGAGGTAGGTCTGTCCAGACCTCTTTCCTCAAACAGCTTTTAAACTCAAACCTCAGGTTTTCTTTGAAGAAAACCTCTTGCAACAGAGACAAGAGAGAAAAGACAGACTAGACATGGGGAAGGGTTTATAAACAAATCTCCTGCTGCTTACTTTGTCCTTGCTTCCAGTCTTGGTTTCAGTCAGCTCTGTGGCTTTTGGGGTTGAAGCAGACTGTGAGTTCACTCTGGTGTCTAGTGAGTTTTTTTTCTATTGTCACTGGGGCTTGTTTCCAGCTTCTCCTGCTGCTCTTGCCTATCTCCTGTGCCTGAACTGCATGCTTATGTCTCCTTGCTGTTTGCTTCTCCCTGCCCCTGCTTAAGCATACCCAGTAGATTTAAAAAGAAGCTACTACATCCTTTCTACAGCAGTGGGGCCCATTTGGCTCTGCTCTCTTTAAAGGAACATAATATGCTAAGAGAAACAAATACATTGGATAATGTCTGTCCTAGTTCCTAACAGAGACATTTTTCTGGAGAAAGAAGGGTGTGTTGTGATAAATGTGACATGTACAATATAAATATTTAGCTACTGTTCACTCATCTGTTAATGTTTTCTGGCTATCTTTTCAAAGTTGTTCGTATGCTTCTTTGTATGGTTTTTCTAATATTCTTCTCTATCTCAAAATACAAAAGGCAGGTTTTTATGAGCTCTCATATAGTGGAGCAAGTGCACAGTTATCCACACCTCCAGTCTGTGCAAAGGTTAACTGGGAAATGCTTTTGAGTCCTTAATTGCTGGTTTTTGTTTTCTAGGCTGCATATTTCTGCTAGTTCAGCAGACATCTGCATAATGAAGAGTGGAGGTTCAGTATTTGATGTATTTTCTGCATGGGATGAGTAATTTTGTTCCATTTGGTACTGTTGTAGTAGACCTCCTGTATGGATGCAAGTGTAGGTGTCTACTCAGTGTTGGTGCTTAGATCAGATTAAGAGGAAAGATCTGATGGGTAGTGATCTGATGAGGAGTTCCTGAGTAGTATAACAAGTCTTCATCTGCTTAAGTAATGCAGCTCCCACAAAGAATATGGTTGCTTTTATCCTACCCCAGTCCAAAACTTCCTAGTGAGTTCAGAGAAGTTGTTATGGCAGAAACATACCCATCTGTAAATTAACCACTAGTGTAATGAAAAGTTACACAAATCTATAACATCTAACCAGTTCCATGACAACTAGAGGAACAGCAAGATACTTCACAATGCGATGACAAACAATGACATTGTGGAGGAGGAACGTACATGAAAGAAACAACCAAACAACAATAACAAGAATAGAGGCACATTTTCATTAAATGAAAACATCTTAAACAATGACCTTTCTGACAAACCACAGAAATAGCAAACATGCAGCCTTTTTAATAATGGTTTCATACTGGAGTTTTGCACACATACCCCCTGAAAGCTTAATGCAGTCCAAATGTCTATCCCTTGGATGAGTCCTGTGGGTATATGCTCTATGATGGCTGAATGAACAAGTGGAAGCTTGCAGGTTACTTAAACCTGCAGGGAATCCATGTTCCCAACTGTCCTTCTCTTCATTTGAATGTGAATTTCTCTAATTTAATGCTTTCTTCATTCTTGTCATGGTTTTTCTGTGAGGGAAGTGAGGAGGAGAGGTGGAATAAAATTGTTAGTAAATGATCTGTCATAAGAGGTATGCTTGGAGTCTACTAAAAATGACTTGTCTTTGAATTTAGTCCAAGCCAGCTCTAGTTCCTACTGATGTTGAGCTGCTGTAGCACTCACTACTGTCACATTGTGTTTGAAATGGATAAATGTCTTGATTTATATGATGACAGGGTTTTTGGTTGCTTTGTCCCATCAGGCAGATACCATAAGCTGGAGAGAAGTAACAAAATATCACATGGGATGATGCCAAAATCAGTAGCTTTTCCTTCCTAGACTTCTCAAAGCAGTAGATTTCTCATGAAGAAAGTATTTCAGATTTGTTTGTTTATTGAAACCTTATTAATTCTCACTTCTTGCTAACAGCTTTCATCAATGGGATCTATCAAGTCAAATAACCATCTGGATCTTAAATCAAGGGGTTATTATATTTATGACAGATTAATAATAAATCTTCAAAAGCCATCTCAAGAGCATTAGAGATTAATTGCATTCAACTAAGTGTAGACTATTAAGACTTAAAATCCCTGCAATGGACAAATTCTTCACCTATGTCTGTTTAATGTTTTGCCCCGAACCTTTTGGATTGTTCTAGTTGTTTCCTACGTTTTTTATTATAGTTCAATGTTGGTTACTATCAACATCCTCCAACCTTCAACATTTCTTTAGAAAAAATGGCCTACACCTATCGCCTGCGAGTCTGTAAAGATGTGAAACACTTTTCAAACATGAAAAGAAACTGCTGCTATTTGTATTTGATGGTGTTTTATCGGAATTAAAACGTATCCTGTATAACACAGTAACTCTTATTGCAGTTTGTAACCTAAATGTAAGTAATACAGTGTCAAGAACTATTGCACAAATGATAAAATTCCGCAACTCCAAACAGAAAAAATATGATTTCTTTCTAAGAAAGCATCAGATGGGAAATGGGGACTCTGCTTCTGTTGTTCTTAGCTGGGGGGTCTATAGATGTAGGTGTGTATAGATGTGTGCCTGTGCCTATGTGAGGAGCAGGTTGTGTGGGTTCAAAAATCCACTGGTTAGACAGGCAGAACTGTAGCAGCAGCTGCATATGGAGTGAGTGCTCTGCATCCACTGTGCTTCCTTCTCTCCCGCTTCTCTCTCAGGCTCCCTTCATGCTGTGAGAATAACCTTGCTTAGGTGCAGATCAGGCAAAACCATATTAGTTGCGTTGTACCTGGTGACTCCGCAGGTTAATGCTTCTCATCCACGTCAACAGAACAATGCAGCGTGTTCAGCTTGCAGGGTGGCCACAGCCATGTTGTCCATCAAGGACTAACTACAGCTACTTCTCGAGTGTAGACAGGGCTTCATCCAGCCTTTCTGTGATGAATTATTACAGTTTGGGCAGACTTTCATATAGTTTCAGAAAGGGCATGTTAATGTCTTGTACCTCTTGAAAGACACACTTTTAAATAAGATGCAGCTGCATTGTATTTTCAGTCTGTTCCCTCGCTGCTTTATAAGAAAAGATGACTAACTCATTTACGGCAATCCTGAGCAGTAATAACTTTAAATTTATGGGGCACTCACTGTCTAGATGCCTTAGGGCGCCTGACAGGCTATAACTTAAAACGTAACTTTAAAAAAAAAGCAATGTGATTTAACACAATAGAACTGATGGAGAAACAGAAACCCTATTGTGTGATAAATAGAACAGCGTCCCACAAACAATATCAAACCCAAACTGTCTGCAGCCTGACCCAGAGGGGTGCCATTGTTTTCTCTGAAATGTCAGAGAGGAGAACACACTTGAGCTCAGAGAAGCATTTATATAGGCAGGCTTCACACGTGGTGAAACAGAACCAGCTACAGCTTTAGACTGAGCAGTAGGATTTGTCGGTCTTGTTAACCAAGGATGAATACTTCAAAAAGGAGACAACATAGTGGCAGACATCTTTCAACTATCTTTCTATAGCTATTACTTTTCTTAAAAAAACCCATACTTTTCAAAGCATTTTCATACATTTCATACATTTGTCCTCTTAGTAATCATTAGATTAATCTGTCCATATCTACACATACATTTTTTTCCATTGGTCCCTCTTCTCTACCAATTTCAGACAGTTACAGAACTCTTTGCTGACTTTAATCTGCTCTCAGAATCAATTTCTGCCCCAAAGCGTGGGTTCAACAGGCTTGTAACAAGCTTTTGTACCAGCTTCTTGGTACAGTGAAAGTAGTTCCTGAGAGGGTGCCACGTGAAATCCTTTTCCCCAGTTATTTCAGAATCTCCAGAACATCTGCTTTGTGAAGCTAAGTAGACCTGTAAAGGTTAAATAGAAGGCTTTGTCTGAAAGGGCAAACTTGTTTGAATCATTCTACCATTGCTTGTAAGGAAGAATGTATTTCTTATTTCAGTCTCAGTTTTGAAAACATAAAAATAATGAAGGGAATAAAAAGAAAAATTATAGTCTTGTCTTTAGTCCTTCTGGAGATCTCAAAACTGAGTAACTTCACTAAGCAATGGTAAGCTGCACGAAATATTTGTAATAACACTATTTAAACTTTGAAATAGCTATTGGGTTTCTTCATATTTATTTCATTGTTTGCTTGTTTTTCTAATGTACACAAGTCATTTTGCAGTTGATCCTTATAGACCTTGGCAACGATATCCAAAAATCATTTGAGCCAGAGTTGTATACTTGATGGTTTCAGCTGCTTATATTTTTTAGAGTCTAGTCTGACATCCTGTGTAATACAGACTTGGAAATAAGAGTCCTGCAGTTAAAAAAATTATCCTACTAAGTATTGTGAAAGACTCTCTTGTGTAACTTTTCTTTCTAATAACAACAGAAGTACTGTGTTTGTAGTTCTCTTATTTGATATTGTGACTGTATCTGGAGGGTAGGGGAGTGGAATTAGGCAGTCTTTAGAGCCTGGCACACGATTTCTAAAACAGTGAATTTCATAATCTTTTATCTACCTCATGGCACCCCAGTTAAATAGAGTTAACAAGAAATACAGTGCCCCAAGAAGAGCAGTAGCCAGAAACTTGCACATTATGGCATTAAAAAATATTTGATTTGTCTGATGAATGGTGAAGTTTTAGATAGTTGCAACTGAAAAGTAAGTACTGTTTGTGAAGATTAGTAGAGGGTACAACTTAATTTTTCAGAAATTGATGTTATTCAGTGAGTTGTCATAAATCAAAACAATCGTTACTGAAATCGGTTCTTCAGAATGTTATGACATCTGTTTTTTTTTAAATATTGCCAATACACAGTCTAATTTTTCAAGATGATTCTTCTCTGAATATTTGAAGTTCTCAAAACTATAGGCTATATGTCTGGATGTGCTGCTTTAAAAACAAAACAAACCCCACAAGTATACACAGCACATACCAACAGGTAACTTGCAGTTCTGTCTCTGATCCTACATTTTCAGCTGACTTGACTTTGAATTCTGAGTGTTTGGGACAGATTTTCTGAGTACCCATGATGTCAGGTGGAATATAATGAGGATTAGAATTTTCAAATGGAAGCATTCAACAGAAAAGCTATTTTCAAATATCCATCCTGCATGGTTTAATGAAAACTGAATTCCTGACAAATGTTGGTTGGTTGGTTTTTGTTAGGCTCAGTTCATTCTAAACATAGATGCATATGGTACCTCTGATGATGCAGGTCCTCAAGCCATATAAAGCAGCTCATGACCATGGATTTTGGTGAAGCTGGTTCTGCTAAAGGCTTGTAAGTGGAAAACTCTCAGATTTGTTTTAAATTTTTATTTGCAGGGCTGGCTTTTAGCTTCTCTTTCAGAATACAACATCCATTTGGATGGAGTGAAGCAAAGATCCACAGAAAATTCAAGTCTCTGTCCTCTAGGCTTGTATTAAAGCAGTAAGAATTTCCCATTCTTCCCGAGGAACTTGTTATAGCACTGAGAAATAAATATTTATTGGAAGAATATGTCATCAACTGAGAAAGTGACTGTAGTGGAGGACAAGCAGGTAGGAGACTGAAAACCAAAGGATAGTTCGAAGATGCATTTAGGATAGTTTGAAGATGCATTTAGGATAGTTCTTGCCCATTCTTAAATGAGTAGCTCTCATTTCGATATGTGCTCTAAGGAAATGGTTTTTGAAGAGTTCACATAACACTTCCAAAAAGGTTTAGAATAATATTTAATTTTTGTATTTGGGTTTTTAAAAACCTCACATAGTTTGCTTGTCAAGAGAAATAAGCTGTATTCTTAAAATTAATTAACCAGAAGAGACATTCTTTGCCATGTTGATGCAATTTTCCCAAATCTCTTACTATAACCTTGAAATTTAGAGATGGCACAGAATTACCAGAAATCTAACATAATTTAAAATTAAAGGAAAAAAAATAGAATAACTAAGGAATGCTATAGAAATGTGCTTCAGCTTAGAGACAAAGCAGAGCTCTATATAAAATAATTCTACTTCACAGAAGCAGTCACAGGACACAGCTCTCCTTGCAATATTGTACTGTGCATGGGACTCAAAACCCAAAAGAAACAAAATTCCATTTATGGGGCTGAATGTTGTATTGCTTCTTAGGAGATAATGCTTCAAATTACACGGTGTCCTGATTTCAGCTGTTCTAAAAATAACCAAAACCCAGAAAAAAAAAAATCCAACAGCCTTCTAAATAATACTCCCAGATACCAGACCCCTGAAGTAAATGAGAACTCTCCTTGCATTTCAGATCTACTGCCTCCACCCCTAATGGTCTGGCCACCTGGGTTTTTGTCTAATATCTCAGGTCAAATACCATTGATAGCTGTGACTTCAACACTTCATAATAGTAGGGAGGAAAATCAGGGTCTGTAAATACTGGAGGCGTGTGCTGGTCCTTGAAACATGTGATCTCTTTGAATTCAAAGTCTATGAGATAGACTGAAGTGGTGCTAATGGTGAGAGCAGCAGTGCATTGAGGAAGATTAATGGAAAAAGAGTTTTAAATTCTTTGAAGGGAGGTGGGAGGAAGTATTTAGTGGCTAAAAGTTAAGAGTGTTTTTCCAGCAGAAAGGAATACTAGAAATGCCAAAATGAAGCAGGAATGAAGAAAAAGATGTCAGTAAAGAGGCTGGAAAGGGGTCAGAAAGGAAAGTAGTAGGTATGCAGCCTGCAGTGCAAGAAGGTAATACCTGAACATGGGATCTGTTTGGAGATGATTAAAGCTATGTAAATATTCCCTCTTAGGTGGACCTGGGAATTAGGCTTAGTTCCCCAATAAGTTTTGTAGATCTATTTGTTTTCCCATTTCCTGTAGGCCTTAGAGCAAACTGTTCTCTTCTGTGACCAGGCTTCTTGACCAGGGGAATTAAATTGCTCTAGCTCATGGCTCAGGAAGAAACAAGTATGTAGTGTGGATAACCAGGAGGTTTAAGCTCTCCACTGGTGGTTTGGACTCAGCTTAACAGAACACTGTAAAGGTAGAAAGTAGAGGACCTTCATGCTGTTAAAAAGAGGGTAACTCAAGTGCTGCTTTTCTGAGAATGGAAGGGAGACAGGGAGGCCAAAGAGCATGATAATTAAGTGAAAGATTACCTGAGACAAGTTTCTGAGCAAAGGACAGGACAGATTTTGAAAATGTGCTTAATGCCAAAATGAATTTTCCATAGCTGGCAGTTCTGAAAAATGTCTTATGCGTGTATGTAGCTGTTCTCAAAGGATTTAAAAACATTTTGTGTAGCAGCTTTATGATATCCTATGTAGCAGTGTGCTAAAGATTCATGGAGAAGTGAAAATATGAATATCCAATACCATGTGGCAGACATGAAAGGTAGAGGTCAGTAATGAGAGTTGTCATCCATCTGCTATAATAATATTAACAAACCACTGTAAGTTCATAATAAAGTAGTCAGCTGTCTTCCTGCTACAGGAAAACCCAACGTGGTGTTCCAGCTTCCATGTCCTGTTCAGGAATAGTGGAAAAATACTTCACAGCATTAAAGCTCTTTCAAGGTTTTAGAAAGAATTTGTTGTGTGGTTGGACTCTCAAATATGAGTTAAATGATAGGCACAGAGCAGGTACTGAAAAGGAGCCTAATTTCTATGTATTTTCCACAAATAAAAATAGTCACAAGCTTGGTGACAAAGCTTATGTGACATGAAGATCCCTCTCAAGATTAGGTTGGAAGCAGGAGAGGAAGTATGTAAGTTTAAGACTTATTGCTCCTAGAAGGAGCATATGATCAACTTGCTATATGGCCTAATGGGAAATGGGGCCTGAGAAGGTACGGCCTTTATGCCTGTATGTGCATGGGTAGGACTGAAGGAACTAGCTCACCAGAGCAGCTGGATCTGGAAAATCACTTTCCAAAGGGTGAGCTGATCCTGAAGGGACTGACAGGAAAAATGGGGTGGGTGGGATCAGTTTAGGAAGTTACTCTTGAGCTGAAATGGGGTATCACTATGCTGAGGAAGACACTTTTAGAATGTGTAAGGATGTGGCCCAGGAGATCACCTACTGCATAAAATGATTCTGTCAGTTCCTGTCACTGAAGAAGATAATGGAGATGGCTTACACGATATGTTTTAAAATAAGTATTTTCCAGTTTTGTGCTCTAATTTCTGAATTTTCAAGATTCTCTAAATTCATATTTTTCTGGGTTCTTCTATATCACAGCATGACATGTGAGTACACCAGAGGTCACTCCATGGCAGTGTCCAACAGCAGGTGTCTAGGAGAGATTATATGATTGGGTCAGGTGTGCATGGTGTTGCCCCTGGGTACTTGTCTAGCCTCCAAGTATTTGAGGCATGGAGACTTTCTTAGCTAGACACAGCTTCTATGAATGCAATAATGGTCACTTCATAAGCTTGCCTAGCCTATTCTCAAAGACCCCTATTGATGAAGCCCAGTGACCTAGCTAGGCAGTCTGTGCAAAGCCTTTACTCATTGAGAAAGTATTCTCAATGTCCAAATTCTAACTTGCTTCAGTTTGTTTATTTATTCTTCTCATGTCCATAGTGGTCACTAAAAGAAAAAAAGGGTGTTTTTCTAGTTTTCTTTAAAGTAGTTTTGATGTACTGAAGACTATTATTACATATCTAGAAGTTCTCTCTTCTCTGGACATTCACTTGAATGTCTTCAATCTTTCTTCTGAGGCCAGACCTCCTAGACTTTTGATCAATGTCTATGGTTATCATCTGGACTTTACTTCTCCTTTGTCTGTAAAGCCTGTAACTGTATAGGAAGAAACTGGATATACTGGACATGATTTTTCTTAACAAAATCATGCCAGAACTTTGCTGTTCCACTTTTTTCTAGAAATGTGATGCCTCAGAATTAATCCAGTTCTCCAGCTGAGGCTGAACCAATACTGAAGATTATTTTATCTTGCAGTCTTTCAAGCTGGAGTGTATAAATAAAAATATATATTACATATTCACACCAGTATAATGACTTTGACTCAAGTTCAGCTTAAGACTCACTATTGCTTCTGGTACTTTTTCTAAGGAGTTGCTACCTATGCAGTTGTATTCTCTATCCCTTTTGCTTATTTTTTGTAGCTATGAGATCTTTATATTACTGAACTGTAGCCTGTTTTATTAGATCACATCTTCAATTTGTCAAGATGAAAATGTAAATACAACAAGGCTTAGGGCAGAGCCTGCTATTTTAAAAGTGAGATACTCCTCAGTATTTTTAACCCTTTTCTACAAGCTCTTTAGACTTCTTTCCTATATTGCTTACGTGAAGTTGTCATGTGAGATAGCAGCAAAAATCTACTACAGTCAAATTATATTGTGCTTCTTTTAGGTCCATATGATGTGGATTAATGAAGGGGTTGTTACTTAATACATCACTATGAAACCTGAATTACTAGCTTAATCTGGTACTTATTCACTGAAAACTGTCTCAAGAATTTTTTTTAAACCCTAATTTAAAAACCTCTGAAACAATAGGAATGAACACTTAATATGCAATCAACTTGGGAATGGAAATGCACACACATGCATGTATTTTAATATTTTCAGAGGGCAAGGAGAAGATTCATAATTCTGAAATCCTGGAGCTAACTAACTTCCATGACTTCAAACATCTGAGAAAGAAACTTTGACAGTAACTAGTCTGTACATGTAAGCAAAGAAACAGACATAAGTTAAAAACTAGTCTTACCATTTACTGCTTTGCATGACCTTGAGTATAGCAACACAAGAAGTCTGTATTGGTTTACAGAAAACCCAAAAAGCCAACTGTGCATTGATTAGAAGAGAGATTTGGTGGGGAAAGAATTTTTAGGTTGAAGTGTTTACTGAATTCAGAAAGCATTGAAAGAATCAGTGTAGAAAAAACAACAAGCCACAAAAAAGAAAGCAGTCCTTAAAAATAGCTCTGAAAATAA